>NC_053023.1:214477870-214718503 GCF_003073215.2 Triticum urartu | reverse complement strand
TCTTTCCCGTCGGGCCCCACAGGTCCGACCTCGGCCATGTGATTTGGGCCTGCCTTGGTATACCGCATCTTCACCATGGCCCAGGCTTCTCTGGCACCCTGTCGGCAGGCTAATATCTTCCATAATCGGAAGCGCCGCCGTGCTCCCTTGAGCTTCTCCGCAAGCTCTGCAACGCCCTCTGGCAGGGAGACGGACGGCCACAAGGCCTGGGCAACACCCTTCATCACCTGTCGAACTTGTTCGTGCAGATGTGACAGCTCGGATAGAAGATCACCCACAGACCAGGGCATTTCCTCCGCGGGACGACCCGTCAGCATACCTACATACATAACGCTGTTAGTCGGCTTCTTCGCCGAACTCCTTTAAAAGGATTCGTTCAAGCACTTACTGAAAATGCCGCGCTGTAGCCGCTTATTCTCCTTCTCGGAGTCTGCAAGCTGGCCCCGAACGTCTTTTAGTTCCACGCTCAGCTTAATATTGGCGCCTTGCAGATTGTTTTTCTCCCGCCTAACCTCAGTCAGCATGCGTTTGCCAGCCTCTAGCTGTCGCATAACATGCTGGTCCTCCGAATTTTCTCCGGATTCATCTGCAACATCTGTTGTTAGATGTTCAGCCATGCCACACATTATATGGTAACCATCATTCTTTAAAGTAAATGTTACCAGCAGGTGACTTTTTCGGTTCCTGCAATGCGGCCACAGTAGCCCGCAGTTGGGTTTTGCATTCCTCTAGTTCCTGTGACAGCCTAGTATTCTTCTTTGTAAGAACCTGTATAATAAAGATGATCCTTAAATCAGTTCTGCTAACTGTTTCAAGTCTTAGGGGCTACTGATACATATAAATCGTCAGATTTACTTACCCGTACATCCTTTACATACTGATTTGTGGCTCTGGCTAGACCATCTTGAGCAGCTCGGAGGTACGCCTCTCCAGAATTAAAGGCATCAAATGCCTCTGGTGAGAAACAAGCGTCATAGAGTATGGCCCGGCGGCGCCTATGATTCATGGCGCTTTCCACCTCTAAGTTTGTAGCGGATAATCTATCTGCGTCCTCTGTAGGGGGATTATCCGGCGCCCGCCCCATATCGGCTTCTGCCTCTATGTTCGATAGTGGCGCCCGGCTGGTGGAAGCGTGATTAGTAACATCGCTGGACATATTCCGGCGAGCGTTCTTTCTGTTAAATAAACACGGGCATCATTATATTTAAAGAAAGACGAAAACCACGGAGCGGGGTTTGTTATACCTTTGCGCCGGCGTCTCCGTCCTGACCGCCTTCCTTTTTGGCCTACCCGGCCTCGGTGCCTCCTGTTGGCGCGTTGCTGCGGGTTCGGCAGGGCGTCCCAAATGCCTTCCCTGTAAAAATGCCATGTGTATATGGTGGGTGAAGTGTATAAAAGGGGATCTATAACGCCCCTAGACCGATGTGCCAGGTGTCGTGCAGTTATTCGCTGTTGTTGCCTTGTCATTGCTTGCGTGTCATGCATTTGCATATCATGTCATCATGTGCATTTCATTTGCATACATGTTCGTCTCATGCATCCGAGCCTTTTCCCCGTTGTCCATTTTGCATTCCGGCGCTTCGTTCTCCTCCGGTGGACATTTCTACCTTTCTATCATGTGTGGGGATTAAACATTTCCGGATTGGACCGAGACTTGCCAAGCGGACTTGGTTTACTACCGGTAGACCGCTTGTCAAGTTTCGTATCATTTGGACTTCGTTTGATACTCCAACGGTTAACCGAGGGACCGAAAAGGCCTCGTGTGTGTTGCAGCCCAACACCCCTCCAATTTGGCCCAAAACCCACCTAAACCTGCTCCATCATCTAGAGCGTTCTATCACGATCATGTGGCCGAAAACCGCACCTCATTTGGACTCTCCTAGCTCCCTCTATGCCTATAAATAGACCCCCCTGAAATTCGGATCTCTTTCTCCCCCGAAACCCTAAAAAATCCACCTCGCGCGCACCGGACATGTCCGCCGCGCCGGACATTTCGTCCGCCGTCGCCCGCGGCCTCTAGCCGCCTGCCACGTGGCAAGCCACCACCGCCCGAGGCCCGCGAGGCCCAGCCGGGGTCCCCGCGGCCCGCAGACGCCGCGCCGCCCGCGCCCATCTCCTCCCCGACGCCGCTCGCCCGCGCCGCCTTCGCCGCCTCGGACGCCGCCGCCTGCGCGCCGCCTCGTCGCCGGCCGCCGCCACCAGAACCTCGCCGCCGCTACGGGAGCCTCACCCAGCCGCCTCCCCGCGCCGCCTCGCCTCCCCGCCGCCGGATCCGTCCGGGAGAGGCCGGGGCGACCTCCCCCTCGCTTCCCCGCCGCTCCGTCAAGCTCGCCGGAGCCGAGGGAGCTCGCCGGACTTGCCTCGGGCCGCGTGCCCGCCGAAACCCTAGATCTGTCCCGGAGAGGTTGTTTTTTTCTTCTAAGTCCCAAAAATTCCAGATCCAAGTGCTCATGTTCATAGCCTCGTAACTTTGCATCCGTAGCTCCGATTCATGCATATAGCATATCAAAATGTTCATCTCAGAGAGTACATCATTTCATTCCATTGCATCACTTTCATTTGAGTTCATCTTGATGCACGAAATGCTGTTAGAAGAGGGCTACTTGAGATAATTGTCAGATCTGCTACTCCATTTAGGTTTTTGTCATTTTTGCCATGATTAATGTGTGCATGATATGCCCTGATGCTCTACATATGTTTTGTAAAGGGTTTTGTCATCTTTCCAGAGGTGCAACCCATGTATTTTTGTGATGTGTGTGGTGACTAGCACAAGCTTGCAAAGTGGTGCACTTGGTAATTCTGTTTTCAGGGACTTAGCATTTCCACTAAGTCCTTGATCTATTTATCTCATGATGCCATATGTTCATGTTGTTTCCTAGTGATCCGTGCCTCTTTTGAGGATGATCAGTAAGGATGTTTTGTTAATCTTATAGTGCCCTATCCATCCATGTCTTTATTTGCATTTATGGAGCACCCTAGCTTAAGTCAATCGAGCTCTACTTTTGCTACTTTGTGAATCTGGGCAGATTGTCAACTTGTTTGCAATTTTGCCGATGATGTTGTAGTTGATCCGTGCGTGCTATGCTTTTTTTCTTGCCATGTCTAGCTTGAATTTTGTGTGTTCTTGATGGGTGTATGCTTAGTTTTTCATGACTTGCACCGTAGTGAGTGCATCGAGCTCGTAAACATGCCTACTTGAAATCTGTTTTCAGCATGCTCCAGTTTTCACTAAGTCTGAAAACTGATTATGTTTTTGCTATGTTCACATGCTTGCAATTGAATTTTATGATCCCTTTTGGCTCAAAGTCACTAAGGGACTTTTGTTAAGCTCTTTGAGTAGCTCCGTGCCATGCTTTACTTTTCCATGTTCAGGTCCTGTAGCATGTAGTTTTGTTGCTCCGAAGAGTGCTATCTGATCTGAAATTCCAGACAAGTGTTGATTTCACCAAGTCTGAGATCTGTTTGCCATATGCATTTTTTTGCCATGCTTGTTTGAACCTGTTAATGGATGAATTGGCCGTAGCTCAGTGCTAGACTTTTGTTAAGCATCATGAATGCATCCCTGCCATGTATTTTGTTGTCATGTTTGGGTGCTGTAGCATGTTCATCTCATTGCATTTAGATGGCTACTTGCTGTAAATCGCAGACCGGTGTCTTATTTGAATCGCTTGCCGTTTCCAAACCGTAACTCCGATCCCGACGTTCTTTATATCGTTTTCAAGCGATTTCATCTCATCTTTCCAGTGGCACACTTGGATCTCCAAGTTGAGGCCAGGTTCTTGCATTTCCTGTCATATCTTGCATATGCTTCCCGCATCACATCCCGCATAGCATATCATCATTGCATCATATTGTTTGATCCTTGCACGTGGTTGATTGTGTCCTTATTGCTTGTTTGTCTTGTTTGGGTAGATCCGGGAGACGAGTTCGCTAACGAGGAGCCCGTTGAGTTTGCTTTCGAGGATCCAGTCAACTCAGACAACTTTGCAGGCAAGATGATCATACCCTCGAAATCACTACTATCTTTGCTATGCTAGTTTGCTCGCTCTTTTGCTATGCCAATGCTACGATGCCCTACAACTTGCTTTCAAGCCTCCCAAATTTCCATGTCAAACCTCTAACCCACCTTGTCCTAGCAAACCATTGATTGGCTATGTTACCGCTTTGCTCAGCCCCTCTTATAGCGTTGCTAGCTGCAGGTGAAGATTGAAGACCGTTCCTTGTTGGAACATTTATTTACTTGTTCGGATATCATTATATTGCCATGTTATTTTAATGCATCTATATACTTGGTAAAGGGTGGAATTCTCGGCCTCTCACCTAGTGTTTTGTTCCACTCTTGCCGCCCTAGTTTTTGTCATATCGGTGTTATGTTCCCGGATTTTGCGTTCCTTACGCGGTTGGGTTATAATGGGAACCCCTTGATAGTTCGCCTTGATTAAAGCTTTTCCAGCAATGCCCAACCTTGGTTTTACCATTTGCCACCTAGCCTCTTTTTCCCTTGGGTTTCCGGAGCCCGAGGGTCATCTTATTTTAAACCCCCCCGGGCCAGTGCTCCTCTGAGTGTTGGTCCACCTGTCAGCTGCCGGTGGCCACCAGGGGCAACTCTGGGCTGGCCTACCCGTACCTAAGACAATCTGAGTGTGCCCTGAGAAAGAGATATGTGCAGCTCCTATCGGGATTTGTCAGCACATTCGGGCGGTGTTGCTGGTCTTGTTTTAACCTGTCGAAGTGTCTTGAAGAACCGAGATACCGAGTCTGATTGGAACGTCTTGGGAGGAGGTCTATTCCTTCGTTGACCGTGAGAGCTTGTCATGGGCTAAGTTGGGACTCCCCTTCAGGGATTTGAACTTTCGAAAGCCGTGCCCGCGGTTATGGGCAGATGGCAATTTGTTAATGTCCGGTTGTAGATAACTTGAACCTTAACTTAATTAAAATGAATCAACTGAGTGTGTTACCGTGATGGCCTCTTCTCGGCGGAGTCCGGGAAGTGGACACGGTGTTGGAGTAATGTTTGCGCAGGTTTCTCTCTAGTTTCTCGCTCGCGCTTTGCCTCCTCTTCTCGCTCTCTTTTGCGAATAAGTTAGCCACCATATTTTGCTAGTCGCTTGCTGCAGCTCCACTTATATTTACCTTGCCATACCTATAAGCTTAAATAGTCTTGATCGTGAGGGTGCGAGATTGCTGAGTCCCTGTGGCTCACAGATTACTATTACACCAGATGCAGGGCCTGATGATTCCGCTCCAGGAGACGCGTTTGAGCTCAAGTGGGAGTTCGACGAGGACTCTCAACGTTACTATGTTTCCTTTCCTGATGATCAGTAGTGGTGCCCAGTTGGGGGTGATCGGGACCGTGTCGCATGTTGGGTTCTCTTTTATTTTGGCGCCGTAGTCGGGCCATGAGTGTTTGGATGATGTAATGTTACTTATGTTCTTGATTAACGTGGCGAGTGTAAGCCAACTATGTTTTCTCCCCTTTATTATTTATATTACATGGGATGTTGTGAAGATTGCCTAACTTGCGACATATGCCTTCAATGCGATTATGTCTCTAAGTCGTGCCTCGACAGTGGGAGCTATAGTCGCATCGAGGGTGTTACAGGATCCTAGTTTTGGAGTTGGGATTTTTGGTTTTTCTTACGTGCGATGCAGGGAGTAGTCCGGGATAGTCGGCCGTAATGGCCACCATGGCATCATCGCAGCTTAACTGATAGAACTGCCGGTCTATCAGCTCCATGAATATAACCGGATCTTCTTGAAGTCCGGAGTCGAGGGCCCGGTCAGGGTCCTCTGGTTGTGGAGAAGGGCTGCTGACCTCCTTTATGGCTTTTCGCAGTTCCTGCCTCAAAGTGGCAAGGTGAATACTTACGACAAAGAATGCGGGAAAAATGGGAGTTGGGACATATAACTTACCCAGCTTAGAGGATTGTACATGGAGAATCCATCTCATGGCTTGATGCGGGTGAACTCCTCTTCCTCACCCTTGAACAATTCAGACAGAATTTTCGCTAAAGCGGTAGCATTGTCCGTACCCTTATGCCCGCAGCGGGTGGCGTCATCCGCCCCGTCATAACACCACAAGGGGTGCCCACGGTATTGAAGTGGTTGCACTCCCCGCATTATGCAAATCGACATAACTTTGATTACTATCAATCCTGATCGAGCCAATGCTTTAATTCGGTTCATCAGATAGAGGACTTCTCCATTGTCTTCCACCTGGAGGCTCCGTGGACACCAACTTCGGCGTTTCTTCAGAGGAGCATTGTTGAACTCAGGAAGACCCCGCCGAACAAGGTCCGGAAGGGGAACGTCCTCCATATAAAACCATTCTGAAGGCCAGTCTTCGGGTTACTTCTTCGGAGTACCGGACAGGTATCCGCTATCGGCGATGCGCCATATTTTGGCTCCGCCCACTTGATAAAGTGACCCCCTCTGTGTGCGAGGGACGAGGCAAAATAGCCTTTTCCACAGCTCGAAGTGAGCCTCGCAGCCCAGGAACAACTTGCAGAGAGCCACATAGCCGGCGATATGTAGAATGGAGGCGGGGGTGAAATTGTGTAATTGGAGGCCGTAGAACTCCAGGATCCCGCGGAGGAACGGATGAATTGGAAATCCGAGTCCCCTTAATAGATAGGGAACAAGGAAGACCCGTTCCTCCATAGAGGGACAGGGAAAGCTCTCCGCTTGCTCCCCGCCATTATAGGTGGCAAGCCCGGCTCGAACGGGCACCATGTACGCTGGAGGGAGAAATCCCTTAGTCTGCAGTTCGACTAAACAATTGTGTGGGACTGAACACCTCTCCCAATCACCGGGCTTAGGGCTTCGGGGGAGGGAGGAGGAGCTGCGGAGGTCGGCCATGCTGGAATGGATCTTTCCGGAACGCGCTCTGACGGACTCTCGCTGGGGGAGGATGGTATGGATCGGATCTAAGGATCCCCATCCCTTTAATAGACAATTTATTTATCTGGCTAGGGGGGCAAATGTAAAAACGCCCTGGCGCCTCATATTCATTCGACGCATGGGAGAAAGCCCTTATTGGGCACAGAAGCCAAGAGGTCCAAACATTTAAGGGACCAGACACTGCTTTACAAACGTTCGAAAGATGGAGTAGAACCTGCCTTGCAATGCAGAAGACAATACTGCGCGTCGGACTCATCGTCATTGAAGCCTGGTTAGGGGGCTACTGAGGGAGTCCTGGATTAGGGGGTATCCGGACAGCCGGATTATATCCTTTGGCCGGACTGTTGGACTATGAAGATACAAGATTGAAGACTTCGTCTTGTGTCCGGATGGGACTCTACTTGGCATGGAAGGCAAGCTAGGCAATACGGAGGGTTTTAGTCCGTAGGACAACATACAATCATACCATAGGATAGCTTCTAGGGTTTAGCCTCTTCGATCTCGTGGTAGATCAACTCTTGTAATACTCATATCATCAAGAATAAATCGAGCAGGACGTAGGGTTTTACCTCCATCAAGAGGGCCCGAACCTGGGTAAAACATCGTGTTCCCTGCCTCCTGTTACCATCCGCCTTAGACGCACAGTTCAGGACCCCCTACCCGAGATCCGCCGGTTTTGACATCGACAAAGGGCCATCCTCTTCGACTACAAAGACGAGCACGAACCTCTTCAACAACATGAAGACGGTGCCCATATTAGACTCATACTCCGAGTCAAGCTACGCGGCCGCACATGAGACCTTATCTTTGGTCTTAGAGGAGAGTGATGATGTGCCGTCTTCGGTCTTCATCCACGGCTACGACTACGACATGATTGAGCATGGAGACGTTTGCATCTACATCTCTCTAACACCCACATATGTCGAGATGCCCCAATTGCCATGTGAGGAGAGCCACCACCCCATGCGTGACATGAGTGACTCCACCATACGTGACATTGAGAGCATTTCCTATGAGAGGATGAGTGTGACCACCACTAGCCCCACACTTGAGAGCATGCCACACATCCTATGTAAGGTTGAGATCCATTTGAGTGACTCCACCAACCATATGGGTGAGAGCATCCACGAGGGAGTGAGTGAGCCACAACACTTAGTGAGTGAGGTAGTTGATACGGCATGTGAGGCCACTTTGATTTCTAATGACTTAAACTCCACTCCTAGTGGGTTTTCTTCTTTGGTGCTAGATCTCCTACATGACTACACGCCTATCCTCGGCGAGTCCATACCTCCAATGGAGACGACGATGGCCATGGTGGACGATGATGCACCTCCCACATGGTTCCATCATGATGAAGATGAACATGACACGGTCTTCGACACCTCACCTACAACACATGAGCGATGCTCCAAAGGTAACATAGGTGATGGTGCTTCTCTTGTCCCACTAGTGAACTATCTCACCAATGATTGCTTGCATGATGTTGATCCACCTATTCCCAAGCTTCATGCTAGTGAGAATTCTTCATGTCATGACTTACCAATTTATGATGGATATGATGATGAGCATGTTGATTTGCCTAGTTGTGATGCTATGCTCCATACGATAGCATGTGAAAATTCTATTGGTCACATCATGTTTGACAATCCTTTAAATTTGTCATATGCTACGAGTGAGATCTCCCATCTTGCATCATTTCAATCTCAACATTGTAACTATGCATGTCCCATTAAAATCAACCCCATTTGCACTTATGGCATAGATGACAAGATGATGGTTATTGGCTTTTGTTTTTCATGTGATGATATTGCCATGCTTCCTTTACATGATTTGCGCAATTCATCTACTATGCCATGCCATGATCACAATATTCCAAATATGCATTGTTTTGGATGTTGTAAATATTCTCCATGTGATGTTTCTACTAATGATCATGTGGAGGCCCCCATAGTTTCCTCACACATATTAGGAGATTTTGATGCATTCCATAATTTGCATTATTCTCATAATTGCTTGCACCATATGCATTCCAAGAATAACAATGCTCTAGATATTTCTCATGATGCATTACACAATTTGAGTCTCCATTATGCTTTACATAACAACAAACCTATCATGATGGATGACATGTTTCTATATCACGCATCGCATTTATTTGAGCATTGGATATTTTGTGCTAACCAACAAAAGCACGTGCGCATCATGATGGATGATGTGTACATATACCACGCACACACAATTTTCCCTTTGTCTTTGTTTTGTGTAGGTACTCACGTATAGTCGTCAATCTCTCATTCCCAAGAGTTGACGAAACGAGCTCTTGAGAGCAACGGCGATTTGGGATCCCGTGGACTACCTTTACCACCGTTCCATTCGCGCAAGAACTACGTGCATCTCTTTCACTTCGCTCTCACACGGCTATGGGCTATTTACCATTTGTCACGTTATGCCCATTTTCTCGTGTTCACTTTGCATGTTATGCCTCTTTACATGATTTTGCTTGCATTTGTGACCCATGATTGCATTTACCCATGATTCACTATTATGCTACTCCTATGTGTATTTGCATGCTTGGTGGAGATCCTCGTTGTTATTGCCATGTTTATCATGTGCCTCATGCTATTGATCCTTGTTGTGTTGGGAGAGTCATTATATACCATTGCTATTTGCATATGGCCTCTCGCCAATACATTGATGATATTTTGCTCATATCTTGCCTTCATGCTTGTGATATGTCTTGTGCATTATTCATGACCACCATTTGCACACATGACAAGCTTGACAAGATTCCCTCTAGTATGTTGCATCTTCGCACTACTAGCTCACACCACTTGATTGCTATGATTGCTTGCTTTGTTGCATCACCCATGTTCCTTTCTTACTCGCTTTCTTGGGTTGATGACATATATATTCATGCCTCTCACATGATACATCTTGTTCATTGTCGGTTGCCTCCAATTGTTGCATCTATGATTATTGATGTTGGAGACTTGGACACTTAGTTGTGATGCATGCTTGCTTGATTGCGCCTATTATATTTGGTTGTTCTCGCATCATATGCCTCCATACTATGAAATGCTCCCTTGCCCTTTCCTATGATGAGCATGATGCATACGCTTGTTGGGTATTTTACCACACGAATGATAGGTTTTGCATTTCCGCTAACCTCATTTGTTTTTCCGAGTGTTTGTCATGTTCTTTCATTTTGAAGGATCCCGTCATGAGACAATTTGGTTATGTGAAGGCGTACACGATGTGCGACACCAACATTTTCGACATTCTCATAAAGGTGAACTCCTTCCCTTTGAGCCATCCTCAAATACGCATATTGGATGGGTCACTCTTTCATTGTTGTTTCCTTCTTGTTGTCTACATGATACATCTCGTGAGCGGAGGAGCGACATTGAAGATTGGCTCTATGGACCTTCACATTGAGGAGCGCTTGGACTTATAGGATGCACCTTCGAACCTCCACTCATGCCCCGACATCAATAATTGGTACACCAACACCTCCATATTTGTTGATTGTGCTCACACATGTCATGCTTGATGGACATATCATACACATGACAAATTTGTATCTTATGCATGGATTGACTCACATTATGATTGCCTTGTTGCATCTTGTATTCCCATGTCATCCATGATATATGAGCTTGTGCATTTCCTTAGCAAATTTGTTGTGATCTTCCTTGATGGCATATTTATACATCATCATCAAATTGCCCACCATCAATTGTGATAGAGGCAAAGGTGTCCCGTCTTTCCATGAGATGGTGGCTATTGTTTTGGAGGAAGTCCACTTTGACGATCCGACTATGAATGTGCGAGGAAGTCGCGCCTTAGCAATCGCTAAACCAACTCCAAGAGGTTATTGACCACGCCGGAGCATGATCAACCTGACCACGAAGTCTGTTTCCTGCAGGAAAACGAAGAACAAGCAAGAAACTAAGATTGCAATCTGAATATCGCGAATATAAGATGAAAGCTTTATTGATCAAGGTGGGGATCTGTGACGCCTTTGTCTGGTCGTTGAACACAATCGAAGTATGCGAAGTTGCAGCTATGGCGAACGTTAATCTAAACAAAACCCAAAGTCTAAACGACACCCTAAGGGCTCTATATATGGAGGAAGAGGGGTGGATTTCGTGGCCCTTGGAGGAGGGATCTGAAACCAACCCTAACTCTTGTTTCCCCACACATACAGACTCTAAAAATAGACTATACTTAAGTATTTCGAAAATACATGGGCCTGGCCCAATAATAAGGTGATGCAGCACCTAGAATAGCCTCTGGACGAAATTTATGAAGTGGCATCTTGTATATTTCGTCCAAGGCTTCAAGCACTCCTTATGGTGGCTTCAAAGTCCTGAAATCATCACTTCTAACTCCGTTCTTGATCCCCTTGTGCATGCCATCATCTCCATGCTTGAACTTGCTCCAAGGTTCATCTTTCTTGTCCAAACTAGGCCCTTCATTTGTAAGCAAAACAAATGTATCTAATTTAGGCAGCATCATATTCTCATGAACATTAGAATCATTACTACGAAATGAAAGTACATGATAATTCAATTGGCGCGCGAGCTCTAGTAATTGGTCCAGTATGTATAGCAACGGGGGCTGTGGGTGTAACAATGGTATTGATGTCCTCATCATCCCCCCCTTCTTGAAATGAAGTCGTCCTCGACTAAAGCTCATCCTCCTCACCCAAATAAGGCTTCAAATCTGCAATGTTAAAAGTGGGACTAACCCCAAAATCTGCAAGCAGCTCAAGTTTATATGAATTATCATTTATTTTCTCTAACACCTTAAATGACGAGCAGCACGTGGCATTAGCTTTGATTTGCACAAATTAGGAAATCTATCCTTACGCAAATGTAACCAAACAAGATCTCCAGGTGCAAATACAACATGTTTTATACCCTTATCTCCAGCAAGTTTATATTTAGCATTCATATGCTCAATGTTTTCCTTAGTTAACTCATGCATTTTAAAAATCAATTCAACACGTTATTTAGCATAAAAATTAACCTTCTCCGAAGATGGAAGAGGCAACAAATCAATAGGTGCACGAGGTAAGAAACCATACACAATTTCGAAAGGGAACATCTTAGTAGTAGAATGCAATGAACGATTATAAGAAAATTCAATATGAGGCAAGCATTCTTCCCACATTTTCTTATTATTCTTCTAAACAACCCTAAGCATAGTAGACAATGTCCTATTGACTACTTCAGTTTGTCCATCAGTTTGGAGGTGACAAGTAGTACTAAAAAGCAGTTTAGTCCCCAACTTAGCCCATAAAGATCTCCAAAAGTGGCTAAGAAATTTAGTATCATGATCTGAAACAATAGTATTTGGCACACCATGCAAGCGAATAATTTCACGAAAGAACAAATCAGCAACATTAACATCATCATCGCTTTTATGACATGGTATAAAGTGTGCCATTTTCGAGAACCTATCCACGACAAAAAATATGCTATCCCTCCCCTACTTTGTTCGAGGTAAACCTAAAACAAAGTCCATAGATATATCCTCCCAAGGAACACTAGGTACAGGCAAAGGCATATATAAACCACGAGGATTGAGTTGTGACATAGCTTTTTGACATGTAGTGCAATGAGCAACAAAACGCTCAACATCCCATCTCATCTTTGGCCAAAAGAAATGTGTAGCAAGTATATCCTCCATCTTCTTGATGCCAAAGTGTCCCATTAATCCTCCTCCATGCGCCTCCTGCAACAACGAAATACGAACGGAGCTAGCTAGAATCCATAGCTTGTTAGCACGAAACACAAATCCATCGTTAAGAATGAACTTGTTCCAAGTTCTCCCTTCCTTAAAATTCTGCAACACATCTTTAAATTCAGCATCATGCACATATTGATCTTTGATGGTCTCCAAACCGAATATTTTAAAGTCAAGTTGTGAAAGCATAGTATAACGACGAGACAATGCATCAGTAATAACATTTTCTTTACCCTTCTTGTGTTTGATGACATAAGCAAAAGTCTCAACGAATTCAACCCATTTATCATGTCTACGGTTCAGTTTTGCTAGACTTTTAATGTGTTTCAAAGATTCATGATCAGAATGTATAACAAATTCCTTGGGCCATAAATAATGTTGCCATGTTTCTAAGGTCCGAACAAGAGCATATAATTCTTTATCATAAGTAGAATAGTTCAGACTAGGCCCACTCAATTTTTCAGAAAAGTATGCAATAGGTTTGCCATCTTGTAATAACACACCTCCTAATCCAATTCCACTAGCATCACATTCAAGCTCAAAAGTCTTATTAAAATCAGGAAGTTGGAGTAAAGGAGCATGTGTCAACTTATCTTTCAATACCGTGAAGGCTTCTTCCTGTGCGGTACCCCAAACAAAAGGCACGTCCTTCTTTGTAAGCTCGTTGAGAGGTGCAGGAAAGGTGATGAAATCTCTCACAAAACGCCTATAGAAACCAGCGAGGCCAAGGAAACTCCTCACTTGTGTGACCATTTTGGGTTGCGGCCAACTTTCAATAGCTTCAATCTTGGCTTCATCAACTTCAATTCCCTGTGGAGTAACAATATAGCCAAGAAAAGATACTTGGTCGGTGCAAAAGGTGCACTTTCCAAGGTTACCAAACAAACATGCATCACGTAGAGCAATAAAAACAGCACGTAAATGTTCCAAATGTTCCTCCAAAGATTTGCTATAAATCAATATGTCATCAAAGTACAAAACATCCAATGAAAGCACATAAAACTTCATTCATTAATCTCACGAAAGTACTAGGTGCATTAGTTAACCCAAAAGGCATGACTAACCACTCATATAATCCAAACTTAGTTTTAAATGTTGTTTTCCATTCATCTCCCAATTTCATACGAATTTGATGGTATCCACTACGCAAATCAACTTTGGAGAATATTGTAGAGCCACTCAATTCATCAAGCATATCATCTAGCCTAGGAATAGGATGACGATAACGAATAGTAATATTATTAATGCCTCTACAATCAACGCACATACGCGACGTACCATCCTTTTTCGGCACTAAAATGATAGGAACAGCACAAGGACTAAGGGATTCACGTATATAACCTTTGTCGAGCAGTTCTTGTACTTGACGCATAATCTCCTTCATCTCCTTTGGATTGGTACGATATGGTGCACGGTTGGGTAGCGATGCACCGGGAATTAAGTCAATTTGATGCTCAATCCCTCGAATAGGTGGTAATCCCGGTGGCACGTCTTGTGGGAAGACGTTAGCGAACTCCTGCAAAATGTTCGTGACAGCAGGGGGCAAAGAGGAAGGCACGTCCTCGAATGAAAATAATGCCTCTTTGCACACAAAAGCATAGCAAACAGATTTGCTGAAATCTAGCTCATCAATATCAGATTTTGTGGCAAGTAAACATGCACTTTTCAATTTAATTTCAGAAACAACACTAGATGGTTTATTATTAGGTTTCATTTGTTGCTCAAATTCTTTTGCCACAATCTGATTTTCACTCTTCTTTTTCTCCTATTTTGATTTATTAGCTCTATTAATATCATCTTTCAAAATGGACTCAGGAGTCATAGGAAGCAAAGTAATATGTCTAGCCTTATGAACAAGAGTATATTGATTATTTCTACCATGGTGTACAGAATTTTTATCAAATTGACATGGTCTACCAAGTAATAAGGAACATGCTTGCATGGGTACCACATCACAATCAACATAATTAGCATATGTAAAGATACTAAAATGCACACGAACAGTACGTGTTACCTTAACCTTGATGCTGTTGTTGAACCATTGGATGTAGTAAGGATGTGGATGCGGTCTTGTGGTGAGAGAGAGCTTCTCCACCATCTCCATGCAAGCCAAGTTGTTGCATCTCCCTCCATCTATGATGACGCGAACAGAACATTCCTTCACAACTCCCTTTGTATGGAATAAATTATGCCTCTGATTTTGCTCAGCTTATGTAACCTGCACACTCAAAACATGTTGAGCAACTAAACATTCATACCTGTCAGCATCTTCAGCAGCCATGTATTGCGTCTCATGATTAGAATCATGTCCACCGTGTTCTTCTTGTGTAATAAGAGCCAAAGTCTCCTCACCATAGTCACTAGCAAACTCATACCCACCATCCTCAGTAACAATCATCAGACGCTGAGATTTGCATTCTCTCGCAAAATGTCCTCTTCCCTTACAACGAATACAAATAATATCACTTGTGTGCCCTATTGATGCCATGGAAGAAGAAGAGCTTTGCGCAGGCCCAGCAAGTGTGCTCTTGGCAGATAGTGGTGGTTGTGCCTGTTTTCTTGTATCACGACTGGAGGTGGCACCTGATGGAGCGGTTGGTCCAGTCGAAGTAGAGGATGCACGTGGTGTCCATGATGAAGATCGACCTGTAGTAAAGTTAGTTCGCGCCAATGCCTGTCGATCATGCACTTCACGTTCAGCTTTACAAGCAAGATGGAATAAACGAGTGATATTAGTATACTCCTTGTACTTTAGAATGTCTGAATCTCTCTATTTAATCCACCCACAAAATGTGCAAGCATAGCTTCATTCTCCTCAACAATACCACATCTAATCATGCCAGTTTGTAATTCCTCATAATATTCTTCTACAGAATTTTTTCCTTGTCATAAACGCTGCAATTTTGTAGTAATTCACGTTGATAATAAGGTGGAACCAAACAAGTACGCATAGAAGCTTTCAAAGCAGGCCAAGTAGCTGGAATGGGATATAATCTACAATGTTCAAACCACCAAACACATGAAAAACTAGTGAAAGCACAAACAGCAGCAGGAACACGTGTCTCCTCAGGATATTGTAAACATGTAAAACGTTGTTCAGTTTCTAACTCCCAAGTAAGATATATATCAGGAATATATCTACCCTCAAAAGGTGGAATATTCAATTTTAGTTTAGGAAGATGGTTATGATCTCGTACCTCAGGTGGTGGTGGAGCCCTACCGTTGCGATGATATGCATGAGGACGACCTGGTGGTGGTGCTGGTGGTTGCACGTAGTTCTGATTTTGATCAACCTCATCCTCGTAATGGTCCTCTATCTCTGAAAAAGCAGCGGGAGCTATAGAAGCACCAATAGTAGGTACAACAGCACCAGAAGTTTGACCAGGCTCAATGGGAACGCGCTATGCTCGTCCCACTTGATTTGGAAGACGATGTTGTTGTTGTTGTAGAGGTGCGACAGGTGCAGCGGGCGGTGGAAGACACGCGAGCAATTCATTAAACTTGTTATCGACCTTTGTTTCGAACGCCTTCTCAGTGCCATCTATCTTCTCCATGGCCTCTTCAAATCTATTTAGCACATCTTCCACCTGTCCACTCATCATTTGCTGAAACTTATCATGTAACTCTTTGTTTTTCATGTTCTCCCAGTCAGTCTCGTCGGCTTGTGATCCTGCCATGGTTAGCAGCAATAGAAACACACAAGAATATGATCCTACAGACTAATAGGAAGTGGTGGTGATGGTGTGGTGGACAGTCTCAAATCCGTCAAGAGAATCTCAAATTCTTACCAGTTCTTAGCAAGCAGCAGGTGGTGATCAGCAACCGTTGTAGTCAAAACTCTCAAAGCTTGGATAGAGCGATTACCAGGGAGAGTCAGACGCACGATGTAGATGTATGTGGAGCTGGGAAGGCTTATAATATGGTAGCAAAAAGGGTCAGCAATAATTAATTCAGAGATGCAAAGTTGAATAAATGCTCAATGACGATACTGTGCTGGTCCTAGGCTAGACTGTGCTAGAGACGCGAGCCTAGAACACTAACAAAATCATGGCGGTGCACGTAAACAAGGGAGGAGCACGCTCTGAATTTCTTTTTTTTTGCACTTTTTTCCTCTTTTTTCTGCTCCCTAACAATTTTTTTTCAAAAAAGTCTACAAATGGTCTAAAAACTGCCTAACCAGATTTTTTTTGGAGTTTGGAACTATTTTTTCTACTGCGGGTAGCACGGAATCTCGGGAATCCTACTCGGTCACGACTTGAAGTATCGTGTGATCTAGAACTCGAAAGCAAGGCAACAAATACTCGACTCGGACTAGTGGCGGAGATGAATCTGGTGAAACTTGGACTAGTGGCGAATAAGGATGGCAATGGGTCGGGTTTGGATCGGGTTGAACAATCTCAAATCCATCTCCATGTCCATGAAGAAAGTCTTTGCCCGCCCATGAAAAATCCATGGGTGAAAAATTGTGTACATGTCCAAATTTGATGGATATCCATACCCATTGGATATCCATTGGGTCCTCTCGAGACATATAAATAAGACATAACACAATATTAACATAAACTCTTCCATTCTTCACCTCGTGGTAGGCTAGGCTTCACTTATGGTAAATCAACATCCACTAACAACCTAAGATCATTTAGTATTTTTCTAACAGATGAGAATGACGAGTCATTTAAGGAGGAGGTAAAAATAAGGGAAGGGGTGTTGGATTATGTTACAGAGGGGATTGAATGTCAACTAAAAAAGTTACGATGGGGATTGTGTAATTTCTTATGCATGTTTTAGATAAAAAAAGTGTAAAATTGTTATGGGACATATGACCGTGGGGCAGGGATAGCAGATTTCCCCATTAAGTCATACTATCGGGTCGGGTTTGGGTATATCCATGGGTACAAGATTATATCCATGCCCTATCTACGAACAATCAGGTCGGGTTTGGGCGCCGCCCATGGACACAAAAGCATATCCAAACCCTATCCATTCGGGTCGGATATCCATGGATATCCATGTCCATGGATAAAATTGCCATCCTTAGTGGCGAATATATGTAGTGATAGAGGCTAAGGTGTCCCGATGTTTCGATGAGATGGTGGCTATCGTTTTCTGTGGGAGTCGACCTTGACGATCCGACTACGAACGTGCGAGACGTCGCGCCTTAGCAATCGCTAAACCAACTTCCGAGGGTTATTGACCACGCCGGAGCACGATCAACCTGACCACGAGGGTCTGTTTCCTGCGAGCAAACGAAGAACAAGCAAGAAACTGAGATTGCAATCGGGATATTGCGAATATAAGATGAAAGCTTTATTGATCAAGGTGGGGTTCTGTGACGTCTTGGTCTGGTCGTTGGACACAAACGAAGTAACCGTAACTCTTGTTTCCCCACACATACGGACTCTAAAAATAGCCTATACTTAAGTATTTCGAAATTACATGGGCCTGACCCATTAATAAGGTGACGCAGCACCTAGAATAGCCTATGGACGAATATTATGAAGTGGCATCTTGTATATTTCGTCCAAGGCTTCATGCACTCCTTATGGCGGCTTCAAAGTCCTGAAATCATCACTTGTAACTCCGTTCTTGATCCCCTTGCGCATGCCATCAACTCCATGCGTGTTCTTGCTCCAATGTTCATCCTTCTCCAAGCTAGGCCCTTCATTTGTAAGCAAAACAAATGTATCCAATTTAGGCAGCATCATAATCTCATGAACATTAGAATCATTACCAAGAAACGAAAGTACCTGGTAATTTAATTGGCGTGCGTGAGCTCTAGTAATTGGTCTAGTATATGTAACAGTAGGGGCTGTGGGTGTAACAATGGTATTGATGTCCTCATCATCCTCCCCTTCTTGAAATGAAGTCGTCCTCGACGGAAGCGCATCTTCCTCACCCAAATAAGGCTTCAAATCTGTAATGTTAAAAGTGGGACTAACCCCAAAATCTACAGGTAGCTCAAGTTTATATGCATTATCATTTATTTTCTCTAACACCTTAAAAGGACCATCAGCACGTGGCATTAGCTTTGATTTGCGCAGATTAGGAAATCTATCTTTACGCAAATGTAACCAAACAAGATCTCCAGGCGCAAACACAACATGTTTTCTACCCTTATCTCCAGCAAGTTTATATTTAGCATTCATACGCTCAATGTTTTCCTTAGTTAAATCATGCATTTTTAAAATCAATTCAGAGCGTTCTTTAGCATCAAAATTAACCTTCTCTGAAGATGGAAGAGGCAACAAATCAATAGGTGCATGAGGTAGGAAACCATACACAATTTCAAAAGGGCACATCTTAGTAGTAGAATGCAACGAGCGATTATAAGCAAATTCAATATGAGCCAAGCATTCTTCCCACATTTTCTTGTTATTCTTCAAAACAGCCCTAAGCATAGTAGACAATGTTCTATTGACTACTTCAGTTTGTCCATCAGTTTGGGGGTGACAAGTAGTACTAAAAAGCAGCTTAGTCCCCAACTTAGCCCATAAACATGTCCAAAAGTGGCTAAGAAATTTAGTATCACGATCTGAAACAATAGTATTTGGCACACCATGTAAGCGAATAATTTCACGAAAGAACAAATCAGCAACATTAACAGCATCATCGCTTTTATGACATGGTAGAAAGTGTGCCATTTTCGAGAACCTATCCACGACAACAAATATGCTATCCCTCCCCCTCTTTGTTCAAGGTAAACCTAAAACAAAGTCCATAGATATATCCTCCCAAGGAACACTAGGTACTGGCAAAGGCATATATAAACCATGAGGATTGAGTCGTGACTTAGCTCTTTGACATGTAGTGCAGCGAGCAACAAAACGCTCAACATCCCGTCTCATCTTTGGCCAAAAGAAATGTGTAGCAAGTATATCTTCTGTCTTCTTGACGCCAAAGTGTCCCATTAATCCTCCTCCATGCTCCTCCTGTAACAACAAAAGACGAACGGAGCTAGCTAGAATGCATAGGTTGTTAGCACGAAACACAAATCTATAGTTAAGAACGAACTTGTTCCAAGTTCTCCCTTCCTTACAATTCTGCAATACATCTTTAAATTCAGCATCATGAACATATTGATCTTTGATGGTCTCCAAACCAAATATTTTAAAGTCAAGTTGTGAAAGCATAGTATAACGACGAGACAAGGCATCAGCAATAACATTTTCTTTACCCTTCTTTTGTTTAATGACATAAGGGAAAGTCTCAATGAATTCAACCCATTTAGCATGTCTACGGTTCAGTTTTTCTTGACTTTTAATGTGTTTCAAAGATTCATGATCAGAATGTATAACAAATTCCTTGGGCCATAAATAATGTTGCTATGTTTCTAAGGTCCGAACAAGAGCATATAATTCTTTATCATAAGTAGAATAGTTCAGACTAGGCCCACTCAATTTTTCAGAAAAGTATGCAACAGGTTTTCCATCTTGTAATAACACACCTCCTAATCCAATTCCACTAGCATCACATTCAAGCTCAAAAGTCTTATTGAAATTAGGAAGTTGGAGTAAAGGAGCATGTGTCAACTTATCTTTCAAAACCATGAAGGCTTCTTCCTGTGCGGTACCCCAAACAAAAGGCACATCCTTCTTTGTAAGCTCGTTGAGAGGTGCAGCAATGGTGCTGAAATATCTCACAAAACGCCTATAGAAACCAGCGAGGCCAAGGAAACTCCTCACTTGTGTGACCGTTTTGGGCTGCGGCCAACTCTCAATAGCTTCAATCTTGGCTTTATCAACTTCAATTCCCTGTGGAGTAACAACATAGCCAAGAAAAGATACTCGGTCGGTGCAAAAGGTGCACTTTCCAAGGTTTCCAAACAAACATGCATCACGTAGAGCAATAAAAACAGCACGTAAATGTTCCAAATGTTCCTCCAAAGATTTGCTATAAATCAATATGTCATCAAAGTAAACTACCACAAATCGTCCAATGAAAGCACGTAAAACTTCGTTCATTAACCTCATGAAAGTACTAGGTGCATTTGTTAACCCAAAAGGCATGACTAACCACTCATATAATCCAAACTTAGTTTTAAATGCTGTTTTCCATTCATCACCCAATTTCATACGAATTTGATGGTATCCACTACGCAAATCATCTTTGGAGAATATTGTAGAGCCACTCAATTCATCAAGCATATCATCTAGCCTAGGAATAGGATGACGATAACGAATAGTAATATTATTAATGCCTCTACAATCAACGCACATACGCGACGTACCATCCTTTTTCGACACTAAAATGATAGGAACAACACAAGGACTAAGGGATTCGCGTATATAACCTTTGTCAAGCAGTTCTTGTACTTGACGCATAATCTCCTTCGTCTCCTCTGGATTGGTACGGTATGGTGCACGGTTGGGTAGCGAAGCACCGGGAATTAAGTCAATTTGATGCTCAATCCCTCGAATAAGTGGTAATCCCGGTGGCACGTCTTGTGGAAAGACATCAGCGAACTCCTGTAAAATGTTAGCGACAGCAGGGGGCAAAGAGGAAGGCACGTCCTCGAATGAAAATAATGCCTCTTTGCACACAAAAGCATAGCAAACAGATGTGCTGAAATCTAGCTCATCAATATCAGATTTGGTGGCAAGTAAACATGCACTTTTCAATTTAATTTCAGAAACAACAGTAGATGGTTTATTATTAGGCTTCATTTGGTGCTCAAATTCTTTTGCCACAATCTGATTTTCACTCTTATTTGTCTCCTGTTTTGCTTTATTAGCTCTATTAATATCATCTTTCAAAATGGAATCAGGAGTCATAGGAAGCAAAGTAATATTTTTATCGTTATGAACAAGAGTATACTGATTATTTCTACCATGGTGTACAGAATTTTTATCAAATTGCCATGGTCTACCAAGTAATAAGGAACATGCTTGCATAGGTACCACATCACAATCAACATAATCAGCATATGTAGAGATACTAAAATGCACACGAACAGTACGTGTTACCTTAACCTTGCCGCTGTTGTTGAACCATTGGATGTAGTAAGGATGTGGATGTGGTCTTGTGGTGAGAGATAGCTTCTCCACCATCTCCATGCTAGCCAAGTTATTGCAGCTCCCTCCATCTATGATCACGCAAACAGAACGTTCCTTCACAACTCCCTTTGTATGGAACAAATTATGCCTCTGATTTTGCTCGGCTTGTGTAACCTGCACACTCAAAACACGTTGAGAAACTAAACATTCATACCTGTCAGCATCTTCAGGAGCCATGTATTGCGTCTCATGATCAGAATCGTCTCCACCGTGTTCGTCACGTGTAATAAGAGCCAAAGTCTCCTCATCATAGTCACTAGCGGACTCATAGCCACCATCCTTAGTAACAATCATCACACGCTTAGATGGGCATTCTCTCGCATAATGACCTCCACCCTTGCAACGTCGACAAATAATATCATGTGTTTGCCCTGTTGATGCCATGGATGAATAAAGGTGTGCTCTTGGCAGATAGTGGTGATTGTGCCTGCTTTATTGTATCACGGTTGGAGGTGGCAGCCGACGGAGGCGCCGGTGTAGCAGAACGTGTGGAAGTAGATGATGCACGTGGTGTCCATGATGAAGGTCGACCTGCAGAAAAGTTAGTCCGCGCCAATGCCTGTCGATCCTGCACTTCACGTTCAGCTTTACAAGCAAGATGGAATAAACGAGTGATATTAGTATACTCCTTATACTCTAGAATCGTCTGAATCTCTCTATTTAATCCACCCATAAAACGTGCAAGCATAGCTTCATTCTCCTCAACAATACCACATCTAATCATGCCAGTTTGTAATTCCTGATAATATTCTTCAACAGAATTTTTTCCCTGTCTTAAGCGCTGCAATTTTTGAAGTAATTCACATTGATAATATGGTGGAACCCAACGAGTACGCATAGCAGTTTTCAAAGCAGCCCAAGTAGCCGGAATAGGATATAATCTACAATGCTCAGACCACCAAGCACATGCAAAACTAGTGAAAGCACAAACAGCAGCAGGAACACGTCTCTCCTTGGGATATTGTAAACATGTAAATCGTTGCTCAGTTTCTAACTCCCAAGTAAGATATATATCAGGAACATATCTACCCTCAAATGGTGGAATATTCAATTTTAGTTTTGGGAGATGGTCATGATCTCGTACCTGAGGGTGAGCCCTACCATTGCCATTATTTGCATGTGGACGACCTGGTGGTTGCTGTGCTGTTGGTGGCACGTAGTTCTGATTTTGATCAACCTCATCCTCATAATCTCCCACATAAGCATCCTCCTCCACATCAGCAGTAGGAGCCACAGAAGTATCAACAGCAGCACCAGCAGTTTGGCCCGACTGAAGAGGGACACGGCTCGCTCGGCGGAGGGCTGTTTCCCGACTGGAGGTAGTCGGTGTTGTTGCTGTTGTTGCAGAGGTGCGGCAAGAGCAGCCGGTGGTGGTGGTGGAAAACGCGACAGCAATTCAGCAAACTTGTTATCGAGCTTTGTTTCAAACGTCTTCTCCATGACATCTATCTTCTCCATGGCCTCTTCAAATCTGTTTATCACATCTTGCACCTGTCCATTCATCATTTGCTGAAACGTATCATGAAGCTCCTTGTTCGTCAAGTTCTCCCAGTCAGTCTCGTCGGCTTGTGATCCTGGCATGGTTAGCAGCAATAGAAACACACAAGAATATGATCCTACAGACTACTAACAAGTGGTGGTGGTGGCGGGTGTCACAAATCCGTCAAGCAAATCTCAAATTCTTACCAGTTCTTACACAGCAGCAGGCGGTGATCGGCAACCGTTGTAGTCAAAAACTCTCAAAAGCTTGGATAGAGCGATTGCCAGGGAGAGTCAAACGCACGACGTAGATGTATGTGGAGCTGGGAAGGCTTATAGTATGGTAGCAAAAAGGGTCAGCAATAATCAATTCAGAGATGCGAGCCTAGAACACTAACAAAATCACAGCGCTGCACGTAAATAAGGGAAAAGCACACTCTGGAACTCTCTCTTTTTTTTCGCTCTCTTTTTTTTGCGCTCCTTTTTTTTGCGCTCCTCTTTTTTTTTGCGCTCCTCTTTTTTTTTGCGAAAAATCACTATAATGGCGAGTGTCTCAAAACTCTTCCCTCGTCAAACTGATAGGATGGGCACGAAATTTTTTTTCACTTTTTTTTTCGGAAATCAGGGGAGCGACGACGAAAAAGTGCGACAAAAAATCACTATGATGGCACGTGGCTCAAAAGACTCAGAAAAGTCTAAAAATAGGATAGGGAAAAAAAAATTTGCCCGTGAAAATTTTGGCCTAAAAACTGCCCGGGGGTCTCCAGACTTTTTTTTTCCGAGACCTACGCAGGCAAGGAAACACGAATCGGAATTTAGATTGATCTCAAGAACAAACCTAATATGAGAAGAACTCGGATTGGTGGTGGATATATGGTTGTGGTATATGGCAGCGGTGGTGGTATATGGTAGCGGTGGTGGTATATGGATAGAGATTGATGGTGGTATATGGATACGGATTGGTAGTGGTATATGGATAAGGATTCAGAGCGGTGGCGGATAAGCAAAAGTGGTAGACGGGCGATGATGATGGTGCGGCGGCGGCGTGACAACTTATGACCAGAACTCGAAACTCTAAAAGACTAGACTCTAAGACCAGCAACTTGACACGACGATGCAACCGCAAATTCAACAAAGCAAAAACCCTAAAAAGATTATGCAAAGGCTCAGATTGGTTCGGATATGATGAACTAACCCTAATTTTTTTGTGTGGCTTTTTCGTGGACTGTAGGTATGAAGAACAGACTCGATCTAATCTACGAAAAACAGTAAAATCTCACCGAGCAACCTGGAAATCTGATACCACTTGATAGAGGCTAAGGTGTCCCGATGTTTCGATGAGATGGTGGCTATCGTTTTCTGTGGGAGTCGACCTTGACGATCCGACTACGAACGTGCGAGACGTCGCGCCTTAGCAATCGCTAAACCAACTTCCGAGGGTTATTGACCACGCCGGAGCACGATCAACCTGACCACGAGGGTCTGTTTCCTGCGAGCAAACGAAGAACAAGCAAGAAACTGAGATTGCAATCTGGATATTGTGAATATAGGATGAAAGATTTATTGATCAAGGTGGGGTTCTGTGACGCCTTTTTCTGGTCGTTGAACACAAATGAAGTACGCGAAGTTGCAGCTATGGCGAACTTTAATCTAAACAAAACCAAAAGTCTAAACGACGCCCTAAGGGCTGTATATATGGAGGAAGAAGCGGGGATTTCGTGGCCCTTGGAGGAGGGGTCCGAAACCAACCCTAACTCTTGTTTCCCCACACATACAGACTCTAAAAACAGCCTATACTTAAGTATTTCGAAAATACATGGGCCTGGCCCAATAATAAGGTGACGCAGCACCTAGAATAGCCTCTAGACAAAATTCATGAAGTGGCATCTTGTATATTTCGTCCAAGGCTTCATGCACTCCTTATGGTGGCTTCAAAGTCCTGAAATCATCACTTCTAACTCCATTCTTGATCCCCTTGCGTATGCCATTATCTCCATGCTTGAACTTGCTCCATGGTTCATATTTCTTGTCCAAACTAGGCCCTTCATTTGTAAGCAAAACAAATGTATCCAATTTAGGCAGCATCATATTCTCATGAACATTAGAATTGTTACCAAGAAACAAAAGTACCTGATAATTCAATTGGCGTGCGCGAGCTCCAGTAATTGGTCCAGTATGTATAGCAGCGGGGGCTATGGGTGTAACAATGGTTTTGATGTCCTCATCAAATTGCATGATAGCATAATCATATTGAGCATCCATTGCCATATTCATGCTATTAATAAACCGTCTCACTATGACATCATTTTGCACCGTGGTTGCATTGATCATATTCACAATACATTTGTGTGCACAATGAATGCTTTTGCTCTCATGAATGCTTTACATATCATTTAACATATTTTGTATAAGCGTCATGTGTCTTGCCACACACAATCTTGCCGAACAGAGTCATACTTACTTGAAGGACACTTTGTGTGCGCTAACCATTGTATTTCCATGTGTCGCTTGTGTTTGCTCTTTTTGCATGTCTATCACATCGGAGACACCTTGGAGTACTTGGATTGCACAATGCTTTCAACTGCGTCCAACTACAAGTCCGTCCACGACAACCGTTCCCATGGCGATGAGGACCACGATCCGAGGTCGGATCTTTCCTAAGAGCGGGAGATGATGCGGAGCATCCCACATTCATCCCCATGTACACTCCGACTACTCTCCAAGCCGCAAGAGGACATATGACGAGACCTCAAACATACGCCATTGGACACAAGGTGAACTCGCTCCTCTCCGAACTTTCACTTTCTACATGTGAGACATGGCTACTACCTGCAACCTATGTGCTATGCATGATCAGGTACTTAGAGGAAAGCCACAGAGCCACCACATCCAACGGACGAGCTAGCGAGGACGCCAAGTACAAGGACGAAGAGAAGAAGCTGCCCGAAGTCTTCAGCCACCGGACGACCGGGCAACGCTGGATGTCCGACGCCTGGGCACTCATCCAGCAAGAAGGGCCAGCCAACGGAAGCTACAGCGGCCGGACGTCCGACAAGTACCGGACGTCCGACACACTCCAGCGACCGGACGTCCGACCGTCTCCGGAAATCCGGCGCCACCTCAACTGAGCCAAAACACCGGACGTTTGACAAGTACCGGACGACCGGACCCTCGCGAGCCACCGGACGTCCAGTACCTGTCGGATGACCGACGCCTGTCTGTGCATAGAGATCGGGTCCAAGGCCCACGTATCCCCCACTTACCCCTTCATGTCCCTAGACTATAGATACTCCTCCACCTCCTCCTAGTTAGGGTTAGCGTTGTGATAGCTCATATTAGAGATAACGCCTCACTCATCCATATGGATCTACTCCACAAGAGAGATAACGGCCTCTACGAAGAAGATCCACCTTGGATTCAAGACCCCTCACAGGAAGATCCCCTCGTGGATTCAAGACCTCCTCACGGAGAAGAATCGGTTACCTATGTATCATCCTTTGTTGGATTCGGATCATGTATCTCTTTGTGTTTCAAGGATCTAGCACATGTGTGATCGTTCTTGTTGGTTTGAGTGATTCTCTCGTGTTTCCCCTCGTGTTCTTCGTGTTCTTCACGGGATCCGCTCCTTTCGTGAAAGATCGGCCCCTAGGGTTTCCACCCTACATCACTTTGCCAAGGCAATTACTCCAGTGTTGTCACAAAAGATTTTTATTGGACCCGATGCACTGGGTATTACACCCAGATCGGATATGAACTCCTTCATCCAGACTCCTTCATGAGCTGCTTCTGAAGCAGCTATGTACTCCGCTTCACATGTAGATCCAGCCACGACGCTCTTCTTGGAACTGCACCAACTGATAGCTCCACCATTCAATATAAATATGTATCTGGTTTGTGACTTAGAGTCATCTGAATCAGTGTCGAAGCTAGCATCGACGCAACCATTTACGACGAGCTCTTCGTCACCTCCATAAATGAGAAACATCTCCTTGGTCCTTTTCAGGTACTTCGGGATGTTGTTGACCGATGTCCAGTGATCCACTCCTGGATTACTTTGGTACCTCCGTGCCAAACTTATGGCAAGGCACGCATCAGGTCTGGTACACAGCATAGCATACATGATAGAACCTACGACTGAGTCATAGGAAATGATTTTCATTTTCTCTCTATCTTCTACAGTGGTCGGGCTTTGAGTCTGACTCAATTTCACACCTTGTAACACAGGCAAGAACCCTTTCTTTGACTGATCCATTTTGAACTTCTTCAAAACTTTATCAAGGTATGTGCTTTGTCAAAGTCCTATTAAGTGTCTCGATCTATCCCTATGGATCTTGATGCCCAATATATATGCAGCTTCGTCGAGGTCTTTCATTGAAAAATTCTTATTCAAGTATCCTTTTATGCTATCCAGAAATTCTATATCATTTCCAATCAATAATATGTCATCTACATATAATATCAGAAATTCTATAGAGCTCCCACTCAATTTCTTGTAAATACAGGCTTCACCATAAGTCTGTATAAAACCACATGCTTTGATCACCTCATTAAAGCGTATATTCCAACTCCGAGATGCTTGCACCAGTCCATAGATGGATCACTGGAGCTTGCACACCTTGTTAGCACCTTTAGGATTGACAAAACCTTCTGGTTGCATCATATACATCTCTTATTTAAGAAATCAATTAAGGAATGCAGTTTTGACGTCCATTTTCTAGATTTCATAATTATAAAATGCGGCAATTACTAACATGATTCGGACTGACTTAAGCATCGCTCCAGGTGAGAAAGTCTCATCGTAGTCAACTCCTTGAACTTTTTGAAAACCTTTCGCGACAAGTCGAGCTTTGTAGATGGTGACATTACCATCATGTAGCGCCCAAGATGCGACTCTATTCCAATCACGTGATGAACTCATGATTGGGGCGCAACTGCATTTTGAGCAAGGTGGATATCATTACAACATACCATGTACCGAATAGATGAGAATACAACATAAAGGCTTACACTCGCCACAAGTTACAACATGAATACAACATTTCATCAATACATAGCAATCATCGTACAGAAGAGCAGGATCCAACTACGGAGGAAACCAAACGAAAAGAAGAACGACATCCACCCTGCTAAACCCAGGCTCCCCGACCCGGAACCTATCCCTTGACCGATGAAGAAGTAGAAGAACTCCAACACAAGGAAGCATCGCTCTCACGTCAGATCATCACATTACCTATACCTACAACTATTGTTGTAGTAATCTATGAGCCACGAGGACTCAGCAATCCCATTACCATGGGTATCAAGACTAGCAAAGCTTAACGGGTATGGAATGGATAAGTGGTGAGGCTGCAGCAAGCGGCTAAGCATTGTATGGTAGCTAACTTACGGGTACAAGAATAAGATGAGAAACTACGCAACGGTCGCAAACTAGTAATGATCAAGAAGTGATCCTAAATTACTTACTGTCAAACATAACCCAACTGTGTTCTCTTCTCGAACGCACCCGAAAAGACACAGTCACAGTTACGCACGCGGTTGGTGTATTTTAATTGAGTTTAGTTCAAGTCCACTACAAGCGGATATTAACAAATTCTCATCTGCCACATAACCATGGGCACGGCTCTCAAAATTTTAAACCCTGCAAGGGTGTCCTAACTTAGCCCATGAAAAGCTCATGATCCGCGGAGACAATCCTCCATCGCGGGACATCCGATCAAACTCGGGATCCCGGTGCACAAGACATTTCGACAATGGTAAAACAAAACCAACAAGACCTCCTGATGTACCGACCTAGCCCGATAGGAGTCGCATGTATCTCGTTCTCAGGGTACACCGGATGGGAAAGACATCAAGTTGGCTGAGACCCTGTTGCCCAGGGAGCGCTGGACATCGCCCGTTTTGGACCAACACTCATGAGGAGCATTGGCCCCGAGTGGGGGGGGGGGTTGATTAAGAGACCTCGGGGGCTGGCAGGTCCCTATGCAAGTTTTTTGTTGTCATTAGGCAAATGGTAAAACCAATGTTGGGCCTTGCTGGAAGAGTTTTATTCAAAGCGAACTATCAAGAGGGGCCCATAAACCCTCATCGTGTTAGGGACGCAAAATCAAGGAACATAACACCGGTATGACGAAAACTAGGGTGGCATGAGTGGAACAAAACACCAGGCAAAAGGCTGAGCCTTCCACCCATTACCAAGTATATATGTGCATTAATTAAATAATAGATATTGTGATATCCCATGATATCCATGTCCCAACATGGAACAACCTGCAACTGCACCTGCAATTAGCAATGCTGTAAGAGGGGCTGAGCAAAGCAGTAACATAGCCAAACAACGGTTTGCTTAGATGGTGGAAAAGGTAGGCTATCATGGCAATTTGGGACGCTTGATAAACAAGTTGTAGGTACCGCGACATAGTGATAGCATCGAGACAACTAGCATAGAAAAGATAGTAGTGAGATCCAAGGTGACAGTCACCTTGCCTGAAATCCCGCTAGGAAGAAGATCGAGTCCATGAAGTAGACGAACCAACATAGTCGAATGAATCCTCACAATCGCAGCGTAACCAGAACTATAGAGAAGAAGCACAGCCGGAAAGAAGCAAACAACATGGTAAACCAACAAGCATAATCATGGCATGATGCACAATCAAGTATGATGCATGTCCCGCTTAATGAGGCATGGCATGGCAAAGTGCACAAACAACACTACAAGTTAAGTGGATCTCAATATGTAACGAGTTGCATATTGGCGAAACACCACATTCAATTATTTAGTTCACTCTTGTTTATGCATATGACAAGATTAAATGTTGGTTAACATGGAAAGAGGTGAAGCATAAGTAAACTAACTATTTAGGAAATTTTAAATAAGGTCGGAAATAACAAACAACAATTCTGGAAAATCCCCATATATATATTTTGAATTTGGTACTATTCTGCCCTAAACCATATTTTAGAGTTGTTAAACATGCAAATTAATGCCACCATGTTAATCTATGCATTTTTCTACCCCATTTACATATAAATATTATTAAATTCGAAGCTACAGTTATTTAGTTATTAAATAAATCATTTTAGCATGGCATTTAACAAATTAAATGCAAACACCACATTCAAAACATTTTAAACATGGATGAAAGTAGCATGTTATGAAACTAGATGAAATTCTAAGCATTTTACATATATATAACATTTTAATTTGATGCATTGTTTGTGAGACATTAAATGCATCAAGTATGAGGGTTTTCTGTAAAACAGTAAATCACTGCATAATGCTAAAACCGCAGGAACTGGAAAAAAAAACTAGTCGGGCCAAATCTGGGACGAGCCCAACAGATGGAAAAAAGGAGGCACTAGGGGTTGCCTCACCATGGGCCAAGGCCCAAGTCGGTGGAGAGGAGCCCGAGCAAGCCGGGAGACGATGTTGGGCCGCAGGTCAACACGAGTGACCGGGCGCGTCGTCCACCTCCCTCGAACGAAGCAGAGGCGGCAGGGAACTTGGCACGGCGCCTTCAGGGGATGCAAGGGCGCTCGTCCGGTCGCACGAGCAGAGGAAACGAGCGGGCGAGCTCGGGGTGACGAGATGGAGCAGGGATCCGGCAAAACTAAGGAGGCGGTGGCCCCGGCTCCTATATCAAAACGACGATGAGGCAGAGAGTCAGCAGCGGTGCGGCCCGAGGAAAAGAAAGGGGCAAGGAGATGCGGCGAAGGAGCTCACTAGCAGCTCCGGTCAGCGGGAGGACCTCCCGGTGAGGTGAGAAGGCCATGGTGCTGTGACCTGCGAGAGAGACCGATGAGGTGAAGAAGAAGAACCAGAGGATATCCAGCGAGGTTGCTGCTCACTAGCGGACGGACGGGGGGGGGGGGGGGGGGGCGGGGACGGCTCATTTTGGCTGGAGACAAGGCCTTGGGCGGCAGCGAGGGGAGTTCCGGCAGCGTCGGTTCCCTGTGGAAGAAAGACAGGGAGGGAGCATTCAGAGAAGAAGAGAGCAGAGAAGGAGAAGGAAGCAAGGGCACGGCCTTGGCCGTGGTCTATGCGGCGCCTAGCGTGCTCGGGTGCTCCTCCCTAGCGGGTGCCCCGCGGTGACACGACACAGGGGAGGACGAGGCAGGCAGCTCGGTGGTCAGGCGTGGTCGAAGGCGCACGTGTGACGAGGTGGAAGAAGGTTGTGAGGAGGCATGGGCACGGAGGAGCTCCACTCCTCTGGATCGAACAGGGAGGAGGAGGCGCTCGATGCTGTTGCTGGAAGGTGGTTCGGTGTGGATGGATCGGGGTGTAACGCCCCGAGACCGATGTGCCAGGTGTCCTCCAGTTATTCGCTGTTGTTGCCTTGTCATTTGCTTGCGTGTTGCATCTTATCATGTCATCATGTGCATTGCATTATCATGTTTTCAAAACTTGCATCCGTCCCGGTCTCCTCATTCCTTCCGTTGTCCGTCCTGAGCCCAGACACACTTGCACACGCCCGCGGCATGTCCGAAATATTATTTTATAAGTGGCCAGAAAATGTTCTCGGAATGGGATGAGAGTTGGCGTGTGGTCTTATTATAGTGTAGATAGACCGCCTGCCAAGTTTCATCGCATTCGGAGTTCATTTGATAGCCCAACGGATAACTATAGCGACATTATAGTCGGTCTAACGTCGGACGTTTTCGGTCTCCGGAAACAGATGCCGGGCCCTCTCTCTCTCTTCTCCCCCTCGCAGTCTCGCCACAGCCCACCTAGTCCATCCTCCTTCCCCTCTTCGCTTCCGGAGTTGTCCGATGCGACCGCACGGTCCGAAACCCCCTCTGCACAGTGCATCGAACCCCTCACGTGCGCGTCCGAAATTGTCCCGAACCCGACCCGGGAAATCATCACCGTTGGATCCGGATCATCCCCAAACATCTACAAAACGTCTCCGTTTTGTTAATTGGACTTCCTAACATATTTTTCTTGACCGTTCGATTAAGATCGGAGGGATCAAATGCCCCTAAACTTAGCCCTTTTTGCTATATATAGATCTACCAATAGCCTATTTTGGGCAAACCCTAGAAATTAGGAGGCTTGTCCCATCAGTCCAATTCAGCCGCCGCCACATTCCAAATCCCCCTCGAAACCTCCCCTTGCCGGATCCAACCAACCAGTGCTCCTCCTTGGATCCCGCAGCGCACCCACCAACCAAAGCTTCTCCCGATCCTCTCTGTCCCATCCACCCCATCGATCGACTTGTCCTTCTCCTCACCTCTCCCTCAACTGGACGTCGCCACCGGCGACCAGCACCCCCAGGCCGGCCTTGTCTCCCTTCTCCTCGGTCGTCTCTTTCCGTTTCTCCTTCCCCGTGCTCACCCGCTCTTCCGTCGTTGTCTGCCTGCAGGGAACGAGGAGGACGTCGTCCGACGCCATGGACGGCCTCGAGCTCGTCCCCATCGCCAGCCTCCTCTCCTGGAATCTCTAGCCTCATCCTGCCTCTATCTCCCCTGGTTATGCGAGAGCTCAAGGACGAGGACGAGCCCCTTGCCTCGTCTCGATCCTCTGGATCCGAATGCCCAGCGCCGCTCGTCGTCGTCCGCCAGGATTCTGCACCCCGCCGAGTTCCCTGCCGTGCCGCTGGAGCTCCATTCCCGTGCCCAAATTCACCGGATCCCGCCGTCCCAGTCCCTTCCGGCCGGTCCTCGCCGGAGCCCTCGCCGGTCTTCGCGCCATCGCCGGCCTTCCCTGCATCCTACATCGAGCAGGAGAGGAACGCACGCAGCCAGCGCCTCCGCTCGCCTGCGTTGACCGGAGTGCTGCGATGGCCTGCCTCTTTGCCTCGATCCGGCCCAACTCCCCCCAAGCCCGCTAGCGCCAGATCGAACCAAGGCCCAGCTGCGCCCCAGCGTGCCTCCTCTTCACCGATTTGGGCCAGACCCACTAGGTGAGGCCACACCCCAGCGTCCCACCTTTTATTTTTTTTATGTTGGGCTTGTCTCAGTTTCGGCCCATATAGTGTTTTTCCCTGTCTGCGAAATTTACCTATTATCCAGAGTTTGCCTGTTTTACAGAAAGCCCCCTAATCTTCATGCATTTAATAACTTCACAACCGTGCATCGGATCTAAATAAATTATATATGAAACTTGCTTAGAATTTCATCTAGTTTCATAATATGCAACTTTCATCTATGTTTAAAATGTTTAAAATGCTGTTTGATTAAATTTGCTAGATGGCATGTTAAAATGATTTATTTCATAGCTAAATAACCGTAGCTCGGATTTTAATAAACTTTATGTGTAATTGGGGTAGAAAAATGTCTAGTTTAACATGGTGGCTTCATTTTGCATGCTTAACAACTCTAAAATTATGTTTAGGGCAGAACAGTACCTAACCTAATATATGCACATGAGGAGTTTCCGGATTTGTTGTTTGTTGTTCCCGGCCTCATTTAAACTTGACTAGATGGTATAGTTTTGTTTTGCTTCACCTCTTGCCATGCTTAACAACATTTAATATTGTTGAGTACCTAACCGGGAGAGAACTAAATAATTGACGTGGTGTTTCGTCAATATACAACTCGTTGCATATTAAGCTCCACTTAATTTGTAGTGTTGTTTGTTGCACTTTGCCATGCCATGCCCTCTTTAAACCGGACATGCATCATACTTGTTTGCGCATCATGCCATGTCTATGTGGTGGCTGTTTACTAGGTTGTTTGCTCTTTTCCGGTGTTGCTTCTTTGGGTTGGTTCCGATAACGTCGCGTTTGTGAGGACCCGTTCGTCTGCGTCCGTTTGTCTTCTTCTTGGACTCGTTCTTCTTCCTTGCGGGATTTCAGGCAAGATGATCATACCCTCGAAATCACTACTATCTTTGCTTTGCTAGATGCTCGCTCTTTTGCTATGCCTATGCTGCGATACCTACCACTTGCTTATCATGCCTCCCATATTGTTGAACCAAGCCTCTAACCCACCTTGTCCTAGCAAAACGTTGTTTGGCTATGTTACCGCTTTGCTCAGCCCCTCTTATAGCGTTGTTAGTTGCAGGTGAAGATTGAAGTTTGTTCCTGATGAGGACATCAATACCATTGTTACACCCACAGCCCCTACTGTTACATATACTGGACCAATTACTAGAGCTCGCGCACGCCAATTAAATTACCAGGTACTTTCGTTTCTTGGTAATTATTCTAATGTTCATGAGATTATGATGCTGCCTAAATTGGATACATTTGTTTTGCTTACAAATGAAGGGCCTAGCTTGGAGAAGGATGAACATTGGAGCAAGAACACGCATGGAGTTGATGGCATGTGTAAGGGGATCAAGAACGGAGTTACAAGTGATGATTTCAGGACTTTGAAGCCGCCATAAGGAGTGCATGAAGCCTTGGACGAAATATACAAGATGCCACTTCATAATATTCGTCCATAGGCTATTCTAGGTGCTGCGTCACCTTATTAATGGGTCAGGCCCATGTAATTTCGAAATACTTAAGTATAGGCTATTTTTAGAGTCCGTATGTGTGGGGAAACAAGAGTTAGGGTTGGTTTCGGACCCCACCCTCAAGGGCCACGAAATTCCCCCCTCTTCCTCCATATATACAGTCCTTAGGGCGTCGTTTAGACTTTGGGTTTTGTTTAGATTAAAAGTTCGCCATAGCTGCAACTTCGCGTACTTCGTTTGTGTCCAACGACCAGACCAAGACGTCACAGAACCCCACCTTGATCAATAAAGCTTTCATCTTATATTCGCAATATCCCGATTGCAATCTCAGTTTCTTGCTTGTTCTTCGTTTGCTCGCAGGAAACAGACCCTCGTGGTCAGGTTGATCGTGCTCCGGCGTGGTCAATAACCCTCGGAAATTGGTTTAGCGATTGCTAAGGCGCGACGTCTCGCATGTTCGTTGTCGGATCGTCAAGGTCGACTCCCACAGAAAACGATAGCCACCATCTCATCGAAACATCGGGACACCTTAGCCTCTATCAGTTCCTTGTTGGAACATGGAGATGTTGTTCCTTGTTGGAACATGTTTACTTGTTGGGATATCACATTATATCTTATTTAATTAATGCATCTATATACATGGTAAAGGGTGGAAGGCTCGGCCTTATGCGTAGTGTTTTGTTCCACTCTTGCCGCCCTAGTTTCCGTCATATCGGTGTTATGTTCCCGGATTTTGCGTTCCTTACGCAGTTGGGTAATAATGGGAACCCCTTGACAGTTCGCCTTAAGTAAAGCTCTTCCAGCAATGCCCAACATTGGTTTTACCATTTTCCACCTAGCCTTTTCCTTTCCCGTGGGAGTCGCGCTCCTGAGGGTCATCATTATTTTACCCCCCCGGGCCAGTGCTCCTCTGAGTGTTGGTCCAACTGAGCAATGTCCGGGGCTACCAGGGGCAACTCTGGGTTGGCCTACCCGACGTCTGGCTCATCTGAGTGTGCCCTGAGAAAGAGATATGTGCAGCTCCTATCGGGATTTGTTGGCACATTCGGGCGGTGTTGCTGGTTTAGTTTTATCCTGTCGAAATGTCTTGTAGAACCGGGATACCGAGTCTGATCGGAACGTCTCGGGAGGAGGTCTTTTCCTTCGTTGACCGTGAGAACTTGTGATGGGCTAAGTTGGGACACCCCTACAGGGATTTGAACTTTCGAAAGCCGTGCCCGCGGTTATGGGCAGATGGGAATTTGTTAATGTCCGGTTGTAGATAACTTGAACCTTCATTTAATTCAAATGACTCAACTGCGTGTGTAACCGTGATGGTCTCTTTCCGCCGGTGTCCGGGAAGTGAACACGGTGTTGGAGTTATGCTTGACGTAGGTTGTTTTGGGATCACTTCTCGATCATACTTTCATGACCGTGCTTTGCCTTCTCTTCTCGCTCTTATTTGCGTATGTTAGCCACCATATATGCTAGTCGCTTGCTGCTGCTCCACCTCATACCTTTACCTTACCTATAAGCTTAAATAGTCTTGATCGCGAGGGTGCGAGATTGCTGAGTCCCCGTGGCTCACAGATACTTCCAAAACCAGTTTGCAGGTGCCGATGAGTCTGTGCAGATGACGCAACCCAGCTCAGGAGGAGCTTGATCAAGATCTGTCCTTTGTGTTGTTTTTGTTCTAGTTGATCAGTAGTGGAGCCCAGTTGGGGTTGATCGGGGGCCTAGTTGCATTTGGGGTTCTTCTTTTATTTTGGTTCCGTAGTCGGACCTTGATTGTATTTGGATGTTGTAATGCTTTATTCATGTAATTGTGTGAAGTGGCGATTGTAAGCCAATTATGTATCTTTTTCTCCTATTGTATTACTTGGGTTGTGTGAAGATTACCTCACTTGCGACATTGCTTTCAATGCGGTTATGCCTCTAAGTCGTGCTTCGACACGTGGGAGATATAGCCGCATCGAGGGCGTTACAAGTTGGTAATCAGAGCCTTCCCCGACCTTAGGAGCCCCCATTGCTTGATCGTTTTTAGCAGCCGAGTTTGAGTCTAGAAAAATGTTTTGAGTCATTTAGGAATTATATATCGGAGAGTTTAGGAATTCTCTTTACTTCCTAGTCTCCTCATCGCTCTGGTAAGGCATCCTGACGTAGAGTTTTGACTCTTCTCTTCTCAAATTTCACAAAAAAAAAATTTAGGATCACGCGGGTATCTTGGAATCGTTCCGATGGTTTTGTGACGAGAACATTGTCTTGGTGCCTCCTGTCAGGGGTTTTGTGGCAGTGTCCCGGGGAGTTGAGCTCCGAGGTGTTGTCATCACAATTTTATCGTTGCAGTTCTGGCATACCTGAGTTTAGTAAGCCGACATCGAAAATCTCTTTTATGCAGTTCGTTGGTGAGATAACCTCGACGCCACCCAGTACTGGGGCGGGAGTTCGGGAGTTTGCCATAACTTGTATAATGGATGCTTTTCGAAGGTTGAGGTAGTTGGTTTCCAAAGTTTTTCTCGGTTATGTGTTGAAGGATGGATACAGCTGGATGTAGGATTTGCTAGTTTTGGGTGAGATATTATGCTTCCCCTGTATCCCCAACACCTGATTGCATAACTGGGAAAATTTCGGGAGTTTATAAGTGGGAATTCAAGTAGCTCTTAGGATATCTTTCCGATAGATGTATGATTTGAAATTGGGGTTCGACGTCTAGTGGTCCGCCTATTCACGGTCGGTTTTACAGTGGTCTCGTTGTGTCTTAAAGAGTCCTTGGCTATGCTGACTCGGGGACGCTTCGTATGTCATGTGCACTGCCTTGTACATGATGGTGCTGTACGAGCGAGCCCGTGTAGGCCCCACCACGAAAACTTCGGACGAAATCTCTATCATATGTTTGTTCCGGCTTATTTTGCAAGCCAATCCTTTGTTTTGTTTTGAGTTGTGGTATTCGAGTTGCTTCAATGTCAAGTGTTTGATTCCATACCTTCCCCAAATGGTGTTCTCATACTCCGATGCGAATACTAGTCCTTCTCGATCATCAAGATTGTCTTATCAATCCTTTTCAACCGGCGTGTTTTCTCTTCAAGTGGATCCGATCATTTCAACATCCGCAAGATCCAATCTCAGCTTTCTCAACGGTGTCGTTTTCTTCCATCCCAAGTTGCCTTTGTTTTTCCCCCCCCCCCCCCCCTTTTTTTTTCGAGGACTCGGATTTCTTTATCAAATATCCATTTTATTATGGAAGTCTCTCCATTCTTCTTCCTTCATGTTCGTACCCGGTGATGCTCATGAAGATTTGAACGAAGTTTCTAGTTCACCATTATCCATTCTTTTTCTTCTCCGGTGGAAGCAATTCAAGCTTTCGGTGTTGATCATATTCTTTTCCGAATTTCAATGTTTTCTCATGCCGGTGCAATTCTTAATCGTTCACCTCTCGCTATTCTATTGTTTCGGAGTGCTCAAGATATCTCGAAGATTCGTGTTTTCCACTCTGCTTTCGTTCAAGCTCTTTCGAGGATGTTATCTCTTTCAAGCCATTTAATTCAACTGGTGCATTCTCCTTTTTCAAGTAATCGTTCAACGGTGTTTCTTTTGAGTGGGCCCTAACCCACAGGCCTTTTTCCAGGATCTTACCTGACTCTTCTTATTTTCCCGGAGCTATTCCCAAATTATTTTCAAAGTTTAACGTAAGAATGAGTTATCATCAGTCAATTGCCTTCTCCAAGATCTTTCAAATTCTTTTCATCATTGGTTCAACCTTTATAATTTTCCATCCTGGAGTATCTCAACAATTCTTGGTGGTGTTTCTCATCATCATTCTCAGATTTTGAAGACCGAAGAAGAATTTCTCTTTAATCTTGCTCCATTCTCTTCAAGATTCGTGATTCTAGCTTGTTGCCATCCTCTCGTAATTGTTTTGATCGTGAGAATTCTTTTCACCTATCCGGAGCAATTCAAGAGTCTTCTCATTTTGTTATCCGGAGTCCATCAATTCAGGTTTATTCATTCTGAGCTGTCAGTTATCATTCTCCTATCTTACCAGTGCTTCGTTCAAGTAATCTCTAATCAGTTCGTGATCCCTTCGTTCTCTTATATCTAAATTCTCTCAAGCATCTTCATTCATTTGCAATTTCTTCCCGGTTGTTTCGTTATCTTTTATTCGTTCATTTCCAATTGTACGGTGGTTCGTTCAAGATTTTCTTCCATGGTCATCATATTAATTCATTCGTTGTTTCCAAACCCTACTAGTGGTTCGTTGAAGACCTTCTCAAGTTTACGCTATATCTATCTTAATCCTTTCTACGGGAATAAGTAGTATGCCAAAATCCATTGCTTGTCATCAATTTGATTTGGTGAAGGATAAGCATAATGTAATTCTTATTATGGTTTCATCCAAGTGATTAATTCCTTATTCTGGAGGTGCATCATATCACATTCTGGGTTCGAGATGCTTTATCTTTTCTTTTCCCGGAGTTTCTAGCTCTCGCAATTACATCACCACAGAGATTCATTTAAATCATTGCAAGTCTTCACCTTGTGTTTCCATCTTCTCTTGCCTTCCGTCTGAGCATTCTTTTGTTTACCGGAGTTCTTCATGGAGGCTCTACATGATGGTTCATCAAGGATTTATTTCCGTCTAGAAGTTTTTCATTGAGTTTCTTTTCTAAGGAGCTCAAGCTTTCTTCATCTTGCAATCCGGAGTGCATTTCTTTCTACCATATCATTGGAGGTGGTTTTACATCATTCTTGATATTTGAGTTCATGTTTCATGATTCACAGGTTGTTAAGAATGGGGTATTGTAAATCCATCAATCGCTTCATTAGAGTTATCTTGGGTTATATTTCACCTAAAACTTTCGCTAAGTATTGTTGCTAATTATGGTGCTTATAAAGGACCCAAGCTCTTCTTTATCCTCCCTGTGAAATACTTTCTTGTCTCCTTGTTCATACCAATCCAATTCTTTTTCCCGTGAGTGGCAGGTTGTCACCTCATAATTTGAGATGTATTCCATAAGACCATACCAAGATTATTCCTTTTGTTGTTGTTTTTCCAACAACTCCGTTTGACCCTTCTCCTAAAGATGCCTTTTCAAACTCTTTTGTGGCAGAAGTTGGCTTTTTCTTCTACATTCTTTTATCTCAACGATGTATCTTCTATTTCTCTCTTCCGGAGGCATTGCGATGTTGCTTTTTTCAACCCATCATTTTGTTCTGTCAAAATCATGCTTCTTTCTTTTGCTTATCCATTTAACCAGAGTATCGTGTCCTCTGCTCAAGTTCTTTTCATCTTATCAAGTCTTGTATCACTTTTCAACCGGAGTGCTGACCGAAGTTGTTCTTCCTTGTTCCTCTTTGCTAACGAAGTGCTTTCAACTTCATTTATCTCCGTTGTATTCTTTTCTCGAAGTGGCTGAACCTTTTCAAGGTTCGTGGTTTCACTCGTTTGTCAAAGAAGCAACTTAGTTTTACCTCTCCTCTTCCTCTTCCGTTTTCCCTCGGTGCCATTCTAGATCTCGGGACGAGATCCTCTCGTAGTGGTGGAGTGTTGTAACGCCCCGAGACCGATGTGCCAGGTGTCCTCCAGTTATTCGCTGTTGTTGCCTTGTCATTTGCTTGCGTGTTGCATCTTATCATGTCATCATGTGCATTGCATTATCATGTTTTCAAAACTTGCATCCGTCACGGTCTCCTCATTCCTTCCGTTGTCCGTCCTGAGCCCAGACACACTTGCACACGCCCGCGGCATGTCCGAAATATTATTATATAAGTGGCTGGAGAATATTCTCGGAATGGGATGAGAGTTGGCGTGTGGTCTTATTATAGTGTAGATAGACCGCCTGCCAAGTTTCATCGCATTCGGAGTTCGTTTGATAGCCCAACGGATAACTATAGCGACATTATAGTCGGTCTAACGTCGGACGTTTTCGGTCTCCGGAAACAGATGCCGGGCCCTCTCTCTCTCTTCTCCCCCTCGCAGTCTCGCCACAGCCCACCTAGTCCATCCTCCTTCCCCTCTTTTCTTCCGGAGTTGTCCGATGCGACCGCACGGTCCGAAACCCCCTCTGCACAGTGCATCGAACCCCTCACGTGCGTGTCCGAAATTGTCCCGAACCCGACCCGAGCAATCGTCACCGTTGGATCCGGATCATCCCCAAACATCTACAAAACGTCTCTGTTTTGTTAATTGGACTTCCTAACATATTTTTCTTGACCGTCCGATTAAGATCGGAGGGATCAAATGCCCCTAAACTTAGCCCTTTTTGCTATATATAGATCTACCAATAGCCTATTTTGGGAAAACCCTAGAAATAAGGAGGCTTGTCCCATTAGTCCAATTCAGCTGCCGCCACATTCCAAATCCCCCTCGAAACCTCCCCCTGCCGGATCCAACCAACCAGTGCTCCTCCTTGGATCCCGCAGCGCACCCACCAACCAAAGCTTCTCCCGATCCTCTCTGTCCCATCCACCCCATCGATCGACTTGTCCTTCTCCTCGCCTCTCCCTCAACCGGACGTCGCCGCCGGCGACCAGCACCCCCAGGCCGGCCTTGTCTCCCTTCTCCTCGGTCGTCTCTTTCCGTTTCTCCTTCCCCGTGCTCACCCGCTCTTCCGTCGTCGTCTGCCTGCAGGGAACGAGGAGGACGTCGTCCGACGCCATGGACGGCCTCGAGCTCATCCCCATCGCCAGCCTCCTCTCCTGGAATCTCCAGCGTCAACCCGCCTCCGTCTCCCCTGGTTATGCGAGAGCTCAAGGACGAGGACGAGCCCCTTGCCTCGTCTTGATCCTGTGGATCCGAATACCCAACGCCGCTCATCGTCGTCCGCCAGGATTCTGCGCCCCGCCGAGTTCTCTGCCGCGCCGTTGGAGCTCCATTCCCGTGCCTAGATTCGCCGGATCCCGCCGTCCCAGTCCCTTCCGGCCGGTCCTCGCCGGAGCCCTCGCCGGTCTTCGCGCCATCACCGGCCTCCCCTGCATCCTGCATCGAGCAGGAGAGGAACGCACGCAGCCAGCGCCTCCGCTCGCCTGCGTTGACCGGAGTGCTGCGATGGCCTGCCTCTTTGCCTCGATCCGGCCCAACTCCCCCCTAGCCCGCCAGCGCCAGATCAAACCAAGGCCCAGCTGCGCCCCAGCGTGCCTCCTCTTCACCGATTTGGGCCAGACCCACTAGGTGAGGCCACACCCCAGCGCCCCACCTTTTATTTTTTTTCTGTTGGGCTTGTCTCAGTTTCGGCCCATATAGTGTTTTTCCCTGTCTGCGAAATTTACCTATTATCCAGAGTTTGCATGTTTTACAGAAAGCCCACTAATCTTCATGCATTTAATAACTCCACAACCGTGCATCGGATCTAAATAAATTATATATGGAACTTGCTTAGAATTTCATCTAGTTTCATAATATGCAACTTTCATCTATGTTTAAAATGTTTAAAATGTTGTTTGATTAAATTTTCTAGATAAAATGATTTATTTCATAGCTAAATAACCGTAGCTCGGATTTTAATAAACTTCATATGTAATTGGCGTAGAAAAATGTCTAGTTTAACATGGTCACTTCATTTTGCATGCTTAACAACTCTAACATTATGTTTAGGGTCGAACAGTACCTAACCTAATATATGCACATGAGGAGTTTCCGGATTTGTTGTTTGTTGTTCCCGGCCTCATTTAAACTTGACTAGATGGTATAGTTTTGTTTTGCTTCACCTCTTGCCATGCTTAACAACATTTAATATTGTTGAGTACCTAACCGGGAGAGAACTAAATAATTGACGTGGTGTTTCGTTAATATGCAACTCATTGCATATTAAGCTCCACTTAATTTGTAGTGTTGTTTGTTGCACTTTGCCATGCCATGCCCTCTTTAAACCGGACATGCATCATACTTGTTTGCGCATCATGCCATGTCTATGTGGTGGCTGCTTACTAGGTTGTTTGCTCTTTTCCGGTGTTGCTTCTTCGGGTTGGTTCCGATAACGTCGCGTTTGTGAGGACCCATTCGTCTACGTCCGTTTTTCTTCTTCTTGGACTCGTTCTTCTTCCTTGCGGGATTTCAGGCAAGATGATCATACCCTCGAAATCACTATTATCTTTGCTTTGCTAGATGCTCGCTCTTTTGCTATGCCTATGCTGCGATACCTACCACTTGCTTATCATGCCTCCCATATTGTTGAACCAAGCCTCTAACCCACCTTGTCCTAGCAAAACGTTGTTTGGCTATGTTACCGCTTTGCTCAGCCCCTCTTATAGCGTTGTTAGTTGCAGGTGAAGATTGAAGTTTGTTCCTTGTTGGAACATGGAGATGTTGTTCCTTGTTGGAACATGTTTACTTGTTGGGATATCACATTATATCTTATTTAATTAATGCATCTATATACATGGTAAAGGGTGGAAGGCTCGGCCTTATGCCTGGTGTTTTGTTCCACTCTTGCTGCCCTAGTTCATTCCGATACAATCCCACTCTCTCGCTCCTGCTCTCTTTTACTGCAATAGGACAACAACGATTCAACCATTACATGCTGCGGTAGTTGAACCCCTTTCCTCTGCATGACCTGTCATTGCCATAGTAAATAGATGAAACCCACTAGCATGAGTAGGAGTTGTTTGATCATTGATGTGCCTACTCATTCATGTTTGTTTGCCATGGCTGCTACTGCTTAGAGTTGAGTCAGGTCTGATTCATCGGGGATGAATCAGAGGTATGTAAACATGTCCCATTGTTGAGAGCTAAGTGTGTGAACACGATTTGGTAAAGGTAGCAGTGAGAGGCCATGTAGGAGTACATGGTGGGTTGTCTCATTGAAGCCGTCCTCAGGGAACTGAGTTCTGTGTTTGTGATCCATGAAACAGTTACTACCATGCATTGGGCCCGAAACCAATGGACCCTCTCGGCTTCTTGATCATGCTTGTCCTCTGTCCAGGAGTTGCAACTAGTTTCTGGTGTTTATAGGATATGTGTTGGCGGTCGTGCATAGCGCTGACACTAGTTTCTGGTGTTTATAGGATATGTGTTTTGCAGAGAGACGTCAGTCTCGCTAGTAGTTCCGTGTGGACTTCGACGTTTAGCTTGATACCTCAGCTACGATCTTGTGCCCTCGGCAGGATCTGGTAGATAGTCAGGCTCCTTAGCCTTTTTCATTTGTAGATGTTTGTACTCAGACATGTTAAGCTTCCGCATGTGCTTCAATTGTATGCTATGATTGTTGGGTCATGAGACCCATGTTTGTAATATCTCGCTCCTCGGAGCCTAATGAATAAATACTTGAGTCGTAGAGTTATGTTGTGATGCCATGTTGTATTTACACATATCGAGCATATTGTGTGTATGATTGAAATGCTTGGTATGTGTGGGATCCGACAATCTAGTTGTTTATCCTTGGCAGCCCCTCTTATGGGGAAATGTAGTCTAGTGCTTCCATGAGCCATAGTAGTCCGCTACAGCCCGGTTCACCAGAGTCCTGCTAGCCCAGCACTACTGCTCAGGACACTTGACTGGCCGGCATGTGTTTCACTTCGTTCCTGTTTCTATCCCTTCGGGGGAATGTCACGCGGTGACATCCGGAGTCCTGCCTAGCCTGCTATAGCCTGGGTTCCCGGAGTCCTGTTCGCCCAGTGCTACAGCCCGGATTCACACGCTGCTGACCGACATGCTTGATGTGATTCATGTATGCCTGTCCCCATAGGTTAGTGCCGCTTGGGTTCACGACTAGCCATGTCGGCCCGAGTTCTCTGTCATATGGATGCGTGCGACACTATCATATACGTGAGCCAAAAGGCGCAAACGGTCCTGGGCCATGGTAAGGCGACACCCGTGGGAATACCATGCGTGAGGCCGCAAAGTGATGTGAGGTGTTACCGGCTAGATCGATGTGACGTGGAATCGGGGTCCTGACATAGCAATCGCTAAACCAGTCTCCTGAGATTACTGACGATGCCGGAAGCACGGTCAGCCTGACCATAAAGGTCTATTCCTGCAAGCAATCGAAGAACGAGCAAGAATATGTTAAAGCAATCTGAATATCATGAATATATATGAAGTATTGATAATGGTGGGGATCTGTAAGCGGTCTTGGTCTGGTCGTTGGACACAAACGAAGTACACAAAGTTGCAATGGCTAACTTTTAACTAAACAAATCCCAAGCAAAAAGCTACTAGATGGATCTACTTATATAGGAGCAAGGGGTGGCGGCCAAGGAGGTGGAAGGATGTCCCAAGGCAGCCTAAAACCAACCCTAGGTTGTACAAGGCTCATGGGCCCAAGTGGAGGTGATGCAACACCTTTGGACTTGTTGTTTGACTCGGATTCGGCTGCAGTGTCAGATTGTTCTGTCGATATCTCAATGCTCCAGACGAAGTTGAAGGTGAATCCAATTGGGTTGGAAAGAGCACGAAATCTAATTTTTAACAAAAAAATAATCACCCAATTCGGAGTCCGTGTGAAAAAGTTGTTGGCGTTTTGAGTCAGGTATGTCTCTATAGTCCGAATCTAAATCCAAAACGTGAGAGACTTGGAATTACTCTTCTCTTGCCCCAAAAGTGATGTGAGAGGACTTTTTGAACAGAACCTAAACTTGTCCTTTTCCCTTATCTTCATGTGTGGATTGTACAAATGTCCCATATACTTGCAATTAGACAAAACACAAAAGTGTGTGAAGTATTTTTGTTCTGGATAACATAAATAGATTATTGAATAGTTTGCACTAGAAATCACCTGACAAATATGCATGTATGCAATATTTTTGGTCGTATCCAAGGTAGTCATGTCCTCATCATCCTCCCCTTCTTGAAAGTAAAGCCGTCCTCGGCGTTACTTAATCTGAAATGTGGCTAACAAAAGAGACAAGGTGTAAATGTTGTATATGTATATGTCATCTATTTTTACTTCCCTTGATTTTTTCACATATGACACATGTATACATGAGTAACTTTCATAGATCATAAAATCTGAAGCTGAAATATTATCACAAGAAGTAGAAGGCATGAAAATATTGCAACTAAGTTTGCACATATAAGTGAAGCTCTTATTCATATCAAAGGATTGACAATGTTCATCATTAAACCATCCCAACATTGGTGAATAAACCTTACTTGCATCAAATTTACATGCTACAACATGCTTAAATAAGCAAACATGCAATAAGTCATTTGACACAGAATCATCACCAAGATTAGAGGTCATATCAAAATGATTAAACATTGGTTCTTTTGCATCAACAGTTCATTCAACGGGTGCACTCAAAATTGTTGGTATTTCAGTTGTTTGATCACATGACGCATTCATGACATTAACAAGATTCTCTAAAATAGGTGGTGTGCTCAAATCGAGAGGTAACTCAACACATGATGCATTCAAGTTAACTAGGCATTCATCTTTCTCATGTGAAGTTATATCATCAATACCTTTATTGTTACCGTGTCGCAAAGACGTAGCTGATGTAGGTACGGACGTTGACAATGTACCATACTCTTGAGATGATGTCACGCTCACAATCCGAGGTGGGGCTGCTCTACTAGGTGCAATGGTGGAGGAATCAACCGGCGGTGGTGAGCATGAACTGGAATAGTAGTTGTTGTAGTCTCCCAATGCATCCTCTTGTATCTGTCTCTCAAAGGTACAAGCACGAACATACATACCAGTAATGCAACAAGGAATATACTAAAATCTTGCCTAAATATCATGGTTCAAACCATCAAAAAATCTATTCATTGTATCATCCTTAGATTCTTCTATGTCACAATGATGCATATAAGATTTGAACTCTTGGTAGTAAGCATGAACAGTGTTGTTGCCTTGTTTAAACTATTCGAATTTGCGAAGCAATTCACGACGATAGTAAGGAGGGAAAAAAATATTGTCTCATTACATATTTCAAATCTTTCCATGTTGTGGGTTGGTTATCAATGTTTTTCTTACAATGCACACTACACCAAACAGAAGCAAAACCAGTAAATGCTCTAGTGGCAGCTCGTACTCGCTCAAGTTCAGAAAAGTCATGGTGACTAAAAACTTGTTCTACTTCAAGCTCCCAAGCTAGATAAATAGCAGGATTACATCTACCCTCAAATGTCGGTAAAAAGTTAACCTGACCATGTGCTTGTGTATGTTGTCCCAACTCTCGTGATGGTGAAGATATGTCTGTCGTCCAAGAACTTCTATCTCCGGAATCTGTCATGATTAGTAGAAACAAGAAACAAAATTCGAGAATAATGTTCCTATGAACAACTAGGATGTGGTTGTAAAGTGCTCACAGTAAAGCAAATATCAATATCTTACAAGTTCTTACCATGCAGCAGGTGGGGACAGGCAACCAGCGGCGTCAAATAACTCTTGAAGATTGTGTAAATCGATTGCCAGGGGAACATACGTATACACGGTGTAGAAATATGTGGAGCTGGGTTGGCTATATATGGTAGCAAAAGATTAGCAATAATCAATTCAGAGATGCAATGTTGAATAAACGCTCAAGGACGGCACTGTGCTGCTCCTAGGCTAGACCGGACTAGAGACGCGAGCCTAGAACACTAATGAGGTCACGCCGTAGCACAACTAGCATCAATAAAGGATATGAAGTAGCTCTGGACAGCAAAATATAAGTGAAGATCACAATAGCCATAAAGATAATGATGTGAAACAACAGCCAAGCAGGATATATCAAAAACTCTCTCTCCAACTTTCCTTTCGAAAAGTTTGTGCCAATTTTTCGATAAGTTTTTCAAGAATGGTATTGACTTAAGCTTTCAAATGCAAAAGGAATCACTCAATTCTGAGTTGATATGAGGAGTCAAAAAATTCTAAAACTGGCCTGGAAAACTAGAATAAACTATGTTCGTGAACTTCGAAGGGAAAATAGACCTATTTAGATGCTGATTTTGAGGTGTCAAATATTGAACTTGCTTCTGCAACTATTTGGATGCGGCCCGTCGCTAGCTTTTATTTGAGTACTCGCGAAGCCAAAACAGACTTCGTATGAGGAAGTTATGCCTGATTTACTGAACAGTGCAAAAAACAGATTCCAATCCAAATTCAACTATGAGATTGAGTCTAGATAGATCCGAATTTTGTTTTTTTTCTCCTCTTTTTTCTCCTCACATTTTTTTTCTTTTTCTTTCTTTTTTTCTCTGACTTTTTTTTACTTTTTTTCTCTCGTTTTTTTCTCTCTCCCTCCTTCCAAAACAAACTAGATAAGATGTAGATTGGATCAAGAGAAGATGGAAACGGTGGGTAGCACGTGGAGAAAATTGATTGATGGGTGGACAGCGGAAGGGATAACGATGCAGCGGCGGCATGACTAAACGAACTAGACACTAAGACCAGCAACTCGACACGACGATGCAACCGATAATTCAACTATGCAAGCAATGAAAAGAAAATTGCAAAGGCTCAGACTGGCTTGGACAAAGGATGAATAGATCTAACTTTTTTGTGGCTTTTTCTTGGACAATAGGTAAGAAAATAAATCTAATCTAGGAAAAACTAGAAATTCTCAACGAGAAACCTGAAAACTGGTACCACTTGATAGGGGCGAGGGTGTCCCGATCTTTCGATGAGATGATAACTATCGATTTGGTGGAGACGACTTTGACGATCCGACTACAAACGTGCACGACATTGCGCCTTAGCAATCGCTAAACCAATCCCCTGAGGTTACCGACGATGCTGGAAGCACGATCAGCCTGACCACGAAGGTCTATTCCTGCATGCAATCAAAGAACAAGCAAGAATATGATAATGCAATCTGAATATTGCGAATATAGATGTAGTACTGATAAAGGTGGAGATCCGGAAGCGGTCTTGGTCTGGTCGTTGGACACAAACAAAGTACACGAAGTTGCGTTGGCTAACTTTTAACTAAACAAATCCCAAGCAAAAAGCTACTAGATGGATCTACTTATATAGGAGCAAGGGGTGGTAGCCAAGGAGGTGGGAGGATGTCCCAAGGCATCCTAAAACTAACCCTAGATCATACAAGGCTCATGGTCCCAAGTGGAGGTGATGCAACACCTTTGGGCTTGTAGTTTGACTCGGATTCTGCTACAACGTCAGATTGTTTCGTCCATAACTCAACGCTCTGGACGAACTTGAAGGTGACTCCAATTGTGTTGGAAAGAGCACGAAATCTAGTTTCAAACAAAAAAAGAATCAGCCAATTCAGAGTCCGTATGAAAAAGTTGTTGGCGTTTTGAGTCAGGTATGTCCATGCAGTCCGAATCTGAATCCAGAACGTGAGAGACTTGGACTCTATCTTCTCTTGGCCCAAAAGTGACGTAAGAGAACTTTTTGAACAGCACCTAAACTTCTCTTTTTCCCTGATCTTCATATGTGGATTGTACAAATGTCCCATACACCTGCAATTAGACACGGCACAAAAGTTTGTGAAGTATTTTGTCCTGGATGACATAAATAAATTATTGCATAGTTTGCATTAGAAATCACCTCACAAATATACATATATTCAATATTTTTGGTCGTATCCAAGGTAGTCATGTGCTCATCATGCCATCTATGCCATATGTGCAAATTGGGTTTATTTTAATAGCATATGCATAGTCACTATGAAGAGATTGCAAATATGACATATGATTGATCTCATGCATAGCATATGACAAGTCAAGCGGATTATCAAACATGATGTGACCTAAAGAATGATCACAAGAAATCCTATGTCTATGTAACATGGCATCACAACTAATAGACTCCACATCGCAATCATCATACTCATCATAAATGGGTAAATCGTCGCATGGGGAAGTCACACTAGCATGAAGCATGGTGATAGGTTGATCAACATCATGCAAGCAGTCAATGTCAAGAATGTCCACAAGTGGGACTAGAGCATCACCGTAACCTAAGTTACCCTTTTCATTCCACTCAAGTGGTGTAGGTGAGGTGGGAAAGACCAAATGGTGGTCATCTTCATCTTGATGGAACCATGTGGGGTGATGTAGGGTAGAACCCTAATCGGTCGATCTTTCATGAAAGGATCGGATCCCGCGATGAACACGAAGAACACAAGGGGGAAAACAAGGGGAAACACGAGAAAATCACTAAACCAACACGAAATAGTCACACATGTGCTAGATCCTCGGGTACATAAGATACCACACGATCCACGGACAATTAAGGACGATACAAAGGTAGCCGGTCTTCTCCGTGAGGAGGTCTTGATGTTCTTCTCCGCAAGGAGGTCTTGAATCCAAAGGGATCTTCTCCCAAGAGGGTCTGCGGTCTCTCTTGTGGAGTAGATCCGATGTGGATGAGCAATGCTCTATCTCTAAATACGAGCTAAACCAATGCAAACCCTAGAAAGAAAGACGAGGAGGAGTATATGTAGTCTAGGGGGTTGAAGGGGTACACGGGCCTCGGCCCTTCATTGTGCGCAGACAGGGGAGGCCGGACGTCCGGGCATCAGGCCGGATGTCTGGGCCTTCACGAGGGGTCGGATGTCCGGGCATCGGGCCGGATGTCCGGGCTTTCACGAGGGGTCGGATGTCCGGGCTGGGTGGCCGGATGTCCGGGCTGGAGGCGCTGGCCTTGCTGCTCTCTAGTTCGATGGTGTCAGGATATCCGGGCTTGAGGCCGGATTTCCGGGCAGGGCCGGATGTCCGGGGCATTTAGATGCTCGGCGGCTGGATGTTGTTGTAGTCGAAGTCTCCAGTGGCCGGATGTCCGGGCTCGGGGCCGGATGTCCGGGCCCTGGAGTTTCCTTCTTCTTCTTTTGGCGTTCCTCTTCATCCGTGGACTTGGCGGTTTGTCCGTCTTCACGTGCATCTTTGGGAGGGTCCTCTTGGTACCTAATCATGCACAACATGTCAGACTTAGGTAGTAGCCATGTCAAGAGGGGATCATATGCAATATCACTAAGGAGAGAAGTCACCTCGTTCTTGAGAGCTCTAGCTCTAGCTCGTGTCATGGATCCTCTTGGCTCTTGTTGAGGTGACGATAGGTCTATGGGGATGACCGTAGGATGCTCCGCATCATCTCCCCTCCCTTGGGGAAGATCCGACCTGGATCAAAATCCTCATCACCATGGTAGGGCGAGAGATCCTTGACGTTGAAGATGTCGCTGATGGAGTACTTGTCGCGCGGGAGGTCGATCTTGTAGGCGTTGTTGTTGTAGAGTTCAAGCACCTTGAAGGGTCCATCCACTCATGGTCGAAGTTTGGACTTGCGTTCGTGGGGGAAGCGGTCCTTGCGAAGGTGTAGCCACACAAGATCTCCAAAGTTGAATACCATGGGGTGCTTGTTGATGTTGCGCTTGGTCGCAAGTCATTGTACTTGGCACTCGATGGTGTGCCTTGTATCGTCATGCACCTCGAAGGGGGACTTGCCGGTTGTTGAGTGTATTGCACGGTTGTAGGCGAACTCGGCGATAGGTAGGCACTCCTCCCACTCCTTGATGTTATTATTGATGAGTACTCGATGTAGAGCGGAGAGTGTGCGGTTGGTCACCTCCGTTTGGCCGTCGGTTAGAGGATGGTAAGCCGTGGAGAAGAGTAGCTTGATTCCGAGCTTGGCGCATAGGGTCTTCCAAAAGTAGATAAGGAACTTGACGTCGCGGTCCGAGATGATCGTCTTTGGCACTCCATGAAGACGCAATATTTCCCTACAAAAGAGATTGGCAACATGTGAAGCATCGTCTATCTTGTTGCAAGGAATGAAATGTGCCATCTTAGAGAATCAGTCCACAACAACAAATACCGAATCCTTCCCATTTCTAGTCCTAGGCAAGCCAAGTACAAAATCCATGCTAATATCCTCCCATGGTTGATATCGAATTGATAGAGGCATGTAAAGGCCATGGGATTGAGCTTTAGACTTAGCTTTGCGACATGTAAAGCATCGGTTGGAGAAGCGGTTGACGTCACGAAACATCTTGGGCCAATAGTAGTTCTTTGAGATCGTAGCGAACGTCTGGTCGTGTCCAAAATGTCCCATTAATCCTCCTCCATGATATTCCTGCAAAAGCAACAAACAAAGGGAAGACTCGGGGATGCAAAGCTTGTTAGCTCTCATAAGATATCCATTTTTGATGTAATAGCGTTCCCAAGATGTGTGTGTCAAACACTTGGCATAAGGAGTAGCAAAAGTAGGATCATGCTCATACAAGTCTTTTATGTGCTCAAAGCCAATGACATTCAACTCAAGTTGAGTAACAAGCATGCATATGCGGGAAAGGGCGTCCGCCACAATGTTTTCCTTACCTTTGATGTACTTGATGACATAAGGAAAAGACTCAATAAATTCACTCCATTTAGCATGACGCTTGTTCAACTTGGTTTGTCCCTTAAGACACTTGAGCGTTTCATGCTCGGTATGAATGATAAATTCATGAGGGCGAAGATAGTGTTCCCATTCATGCAAAACATGGACTAAAGCATATAGCTCTTTGTCATATCATCGAAGTAGACCACAACAAACACACCAATGTATGGGCGAAAGACATGATTCATAAGACGAAAAAAGTACCTGGTGCTTCCGATAGACCCATAGGCATGACTAACCGCTCATACAAGCCAAACTTGGTTTTGAAAGCGGTTTTCCATTCATCACCCTCTTGTATGCGGATTTGATAGTAACCACTATTAAGATCAATTTTTGAAAAGATAGTGGCACCACTAAGTTCATCAAGCATATCATCAAGGCATGGAATGGGATACCTATAACGAACGGTGATAGCATTGATAGGTCTACAATCGTAGCACATGCAAAAGCTACCGTCTCGTTTTGGCACAAGAATGACCGAGACGGCACAAGGGCTCAACCTTTCACGCACATGTCCATGGTCTATGAGATGGTTTACATGCCTTTGTATTTCTTTCGTTTCTTCGGGGTTGACGCGGTAGGGAGCTTTGTTCGGAAGACGTGCTCCGGGGATGAGGTCGATGCGGTGCTCGATGCCTCGTAGTGGATGATGAGGACATCAACACCATTGTTAGACCCACAACCCCTGCTGCTATACATACTGGACCAATTACTAGAGCTTGCGCACGCCAGTTGAATTATCAGGTACTTTCGTTTCTTGGTAACGATTCTAATGTTCATGAGAATATGATGCTGCCTAAATTAGATACATTTGTTTTGCTTACAAATGAAGGGCCTAGCTTGGACAAGAAAGATGAACCTTGGAGCAAGTTCAAGCATGGAGATGATGGCATGCGCAAGGGGATAAAGAACAGAGTTACAAGTGATGATTTCAGGACTTTAAAGCCACCATAAGGAGTGCATGAAGCATTGGACGAAATATACAAGATGCCTCTTCATAAATTTCGTCCAAAGGCTATTCTAGGTGATGTGTCACCTTATTATTGGGCCAGGCCCATGTATTTTCGAAATACTTAAGTATAGGCTGTTTTTAGAGTCCGTATGTGTGGGGAAACAAGAGTTAGGGTTGGTTTCGGACCCCTCCTCCAAGGGCCACGAATCCCCCCCTCTTCCTCCATATATATAGCCCTTAGGGCGTCGTTTAGACTTTGGGTTTTGTTTATATTAAAAGTTCGCCATAGTTGCAACTTTGCGTACTTCGTTTGTGTCCAACGACCAGACCAAGACGTCACAGAAACCCACCTTAATTAATAAAGCTTTCCTCTTTTATTCGCAATATCCAGATTTCAATATCAGTTTCTTGCTTGTTCCTTGTTTTCTCGTGGGAAATAGACCCTCGTGGTCAGGTTGATCATGCTCCGGCGTGGTCAGTAACCCTCTTAAGTTGGTTTAGCGATTTCTAAGGCGCGGCTTCTTCACACGTTCGTAGTCGGATCGTCAAAGTCGACTCCCATAGAAAACGATATTATCTCATCGAAACATCGGGACACCTTCGCCTCTATCAAGTGGTATCAGATTTTTAGGTTGCTCGGTGAGATTTTACAGTTTTTCATACTTTAGATCGAGTCTGTTCTTCATACCTATAGTCCATGAAAAAAGCCAAAAAATTAGGGTTAGTTCATCATATCCGAACCAATCTGAGCCTTTACATAGTCTTTTTAGAGTTTTGCTTTGTTGAATTTGCCGTTGCATCATCGTGTCGAGTTGCTGGTCTTAGCGTCTAGTCCCTTAGAGTTTCGAGTTCTGTTCACAGGTTGTCACGCCGCCGTCGCACCATCGTGATCATCATTGCCATATACCACCACCCCACCATATACATCACCGCTGCCATATACAACCACCAATCCGAGTCCACATATACCATCGCCATATACAACCACCAATCCGAGTCCAGATATACCATCGTCATATACAACCACCAGTCCAAGTTCCACCAGATTCATTGCCGCCACCAGTCCGAGTTCCACCAGATTCATCTGCGCTACCAGTCCGAGTCCAGTATTTGTTGCTTTGTTTTCGAGTTCCAGATCACGCGATACTTCGAGTCGTGACAGAGTAGGACTCCCAAAATTCCGTGCTGCCCGTAGTAGAAAAATAGTTCCAAACTTGAAAAAAAAATTAAGTCTGGAAAATTCTGGCTAGGCAATTTTTAGACCATTTGTAGACTTTTTCGAAAGAAAATGTTGCGGAGCAAAAAAAAGAGGAAAAAGTGCAAAAAAAGTGAAAAAAAGAAAAAAATTCAGAGAATGCTCCTCCCTTGTTTATGTGCCGTGATTTTGTTCGTGTTCTAGGCTCGTGTCTCTAGTACAGTCTAGCCTAGGACCAGCACAGTATCGTCGTTGAGCGTTTATTCAACTTTGCATCTCTGAATTGATTATTGCTTACCCTTTTTGCTACCATATTATAAGCCTTCCTAGCTCCACATACATCTACATCGTACGTTTGACTCTCCCTAGTACTCGCTCTATCCAAGCATTGAGAGTTTTCACTACGACGGTTGCCGATCACCGCCTGCTGCTGGGTAAGAACTGGTAAGAACTTGAGATTTGCTTGACGGATATTTGACACCCACCACCACCTCTTGTTAGTAGTTTGTAGGATCATATTCTTGTGTGTTTCTATTGCTGCTAACCATGGCAGGATCACAAGCCGACGAGACTGACTGGGAGAACATGACGAATAAGGAGTTGCGTGATAAATTTTAGCAAATGATGAGTGGATAGGTACAAGATGTGCTAAATAGATTTGAAGAGGCCATGTAGAAGATAGATGGCACGGAGAAGACGTTCGAAACAAAGCTTGATAACAAGTTTAATGAATTGCTCATGCGTCTTCCACCACCACCATCGGCTGCACCTAACGCACCTCTACGACAACAAGAACAATAACAACAAAAACAACAACAACAACAACAACAACAACAACAACGACGACTACCTCCATGTTGCGAAACAGCCCTCCGCCGAGCGAGCCGTCTCCCTCTTGCGCCTGGCCAAACTGTTGGTGCTGCTGTTGATACTTCCATCGCTCCTACTGCTGATGCGGAGGAGGATGATTTTGCGGTAGATTATGAGAATGAGGTTGATCAAAATCAGAACTACGTGCAACCACTAGCACCACAACCACCAGGTCATCCACATGCAAATAATGGCAATGGTAGGGCTCCCCCTTAGGTACGAGATCATGACCATCTCCCGAAACTGAAATTGAATATTCCACCATTTGAGGGTAGATATGTTCCTGATATATATCTTACTTGGGAGTTAGAAACTGAACAACGATTTACATGTTTACAATATCCTGAGGAGAGACGTGTTCCTGCTGCTGTTTGTGCTTTCACTAGCTTTGCATGTATTTGGTGGTCTGAACATTGTAGATTATATCCTATTCCAACAACTTGGGCTGCTTTGAAAGCTGCTATGTGTACTCGTCGGGTTCCACCTTATTAGCAACGTGAATTACTTCAAAAATTGCAGCGCTTAAGACAAGGAAAAAATTCTATAGAAGAATATTATCAGGAATTACAAACTGGCATGATTAGATGTGGTATTGTTGAGGAGAATGAAGCTATGCTTGCACGTTTTATGGGTGGATTAAATAGCGAGATTCAGACCATTGTAGAGTATAAGGAGTATACTAATATCACTCGTTTATTCCATCTTGCTTGTAAAGCTGAACGTGAAGTGCAGGATCGACAGGCATTGGCGCGAACTAACTTTTCTGTAGGTCGATCTTCATCATGGACACCACGTGCATCCTCTACTTCCACTGCACCAGCACCTCCATCAGGTGCCACCTCAAGCCGTGATACAAGAAAGCAGACACAACTACCACTATCTGCCAAGAGCAGACTTGTCGGGCCTGCGCAAAGCTCTTCTTCCATGGCATCAACAGGGCACACAAGTGATATTATTTATCGTCGTTGTAAGGGAAGAGGACATTTTGCGAGAGAATGCAAATCTCAGCGTGTGATGATTGCTACTAAGAATGGTGGGTATGAGTCCGCTAGTGACTATGATGAGGAGACTTTGGCTCTTATTACACATGAAGAACACGGTGGAGATGATTCTGATCATGAGACGCAATACATGGCTGCTGAAGATGCTGACAGGTACGAATGTTTAGTTGCTCAACGTTTTTTGAGTGTGCAGGTTACACAAGCTGAGCAAAATTAGAGGCATAATTTGTTCCATACAAAGGGAGTTGTGAAGGAACATTCTGTTCGTGTCATCATAGATGGAGGGAGCTGCAATAACTTGGCTAGCATGGAGATGGTGGAGAAGCTATCTCTCACCACAAGACCACATCCACATCCTTACTACATCCAATGGTTCAACAACAACGACAAGGTTAAGGTAACACGTATTGTTCGTGTGCATTTTAGTATCTCTACATATGCTCATTATGTTGATTGTGATGTGGTACCTATGCAAGCATGTTCCTTATTACTTGGTAGACCATGGCAATTTGATAAAAATTCTGTACACCATGGTAGAAACAATCAGTATACTCTTGTTCATAAGGATTAAAATATTACTTTGCTTCCTATGACTCCTGATTCCATTTTGAAAGATGATATTAATAGAGCTAATAAAGCAAAATAGGAGAAAAATAAGAGTGAAATCAGATTGTGGCAAAAGAATTTGAGCAACAAATGAAGCCTAATAATAAACCATCTAGTGCTACTTCTGAAATTAAATTGAAAAGTGCATGTTTACTTGCCACCAAATCTGATATTGATGATCTAGATTTTAGCAAATCTGTTTGCTATGCTTTTGTGTGCAAAGAGGCATTATTTTCATTCGAGGATGTGCCTTCCTCTTTGCCTCCTGCTGTCACTAGCATTTTGCAGGAGTTCGCTGACGTCTTTCCACAAGATGTGCCACCGGGATTACCACCTATTCGAGGGATTGAGCATCAAATTGACTTAATTCCCGGTGCATCATTACCCAACCGTGCACCATACCATACCAATCCAGAAGAGATGAAGGAGATTATGCGTCAAGTACAAGAACTGCTCGACAAAGGTTATATACGCGAATCCCTTAGTCCTTGTGCTATTCCTATCATTTTAGTGCTGAAAAAGGATGGTACGTCGCGTATGTGCATTGATTGTAAAGGCATTAATAATATTACTATTCATTATCGTCATCCTAATCCTAGGCTAGATGATATGCTTGATGAATTGAGTGGCTCTACAATATTCTCCAAAGTTGATTTGTGTAGTGGATACCATCAACTTTGTATGAAATTGGGAGATGAATGGAAAACGACATTTAAAACTAAGTTTGGATTATATGAGTGGTTAGTCATGCCTTTTGGGTTAACTAATGCACCTAGTACTTTCATGAGATTAATGAACGAAGTTTTACGTGCTTTCATTGGACGATTTGTGGTAGTTTACTTTGATGACATATTGATTTATAGCAAATCTTTGGAGGAACATTTGGAACATTTACGTGTTGTTTTTATTGCCCTACGTGATGCGCGTTTGTTTGGTAACCTTGGACTGTGTACCTTTTGCACCGATCAAGTATCTTTTCTTGGCTATGTTGTTACTCCACAGGGAATTGAAGTTGATAAAGCCAAGATTGAAGCTATTGAGAGTTGGCCGCAGCCCAAAACAGTCACACAAGTGAGGAGTTTCCTTGGCCTCGCTAGTTTCTATAGGCGTTTTGTGAGAGATTTCAGCACCATTGCTGCACCTCTCAACGAGCTTACAAAGAAGGATGTGCCTTGTTTGGGGTACCGCACAGGAAGAGGCCTTCACGGTATTGAAAGATAAGTTGACACATCCTCCTTTACTCCAACTTCCTGATTTTGATAAGACTTTTGAGCTTGAATGTGATGCTAGTGGAATTGGATCAGGAGGTGTGTTATTACAAGATGGCAAACCTGTTGCATACTTTTCTGGAAAATTGAGTGGGCCTAGTCTGAACTATTCTACTTATGATAAAGAATTATATGATCTTGTTCGGACCTTAGAAACATGGCAACATGATTTATGGCCCAAGGAATTTGTTATACATTCTGATCATGAATCTTTGAAACACATTAAAAGTCAAGCAAAACTGAACCGTAGACATGCTAAATGGGTTGAATTCATTGAGACTTTTCCTTATGTCATTAAACACAAGAAGGGTAAAGAAAATGTTATTGTTGATGCATTGTCTCGTCGTTATACTATGCTTTCACAACTTGACTTTAAAATATTTTGTCTGGAGACCATCAAAGATCAATATGTGCATGATGCTGAATTTAAAGATGTATTGCAGAATTGTAAGGAAGGGAGAACTTGGAACAAGTTCGTTCTTAACGATGGATTTGTGTTTCGTGCTAACAAGCTATGCATTCCAGCTAGCTCCGTTCGTCTTTTGTTGTTGCAGGAGGCGCATGGAGGAGGATTAATGGGACACTTTGGCGTCAAGAAGATGGAGGATATACTTGCTACACATTTTTTTAGCCAAAGATGGGACGTGATGTTGAGCGCTTTGTTGCCCGCTGCACTACATGTCAAAAGGCTAAGTCACGACTAAATCCTCATGGTTTATATATGCCTTTGCCTGTACCTAGTGTTCCTTGGGAGGATATATCTATGGATTTTGTTTTAGGTTTACCTCGAACAAAGAAGGGGAGGGATAGCATATTTGTTGTCGTGGATAGGTTCTCGAAAATGGCACACTTTATACCATGTCATAAAAGTGATGATGCTGTTAATGTTGCTGATTTGTTCTTTCGTGAAATTATTCGCTTGCATGGTGTGCCAAATACTATTGTTTCAGATCGTGATACTAAATTTCTTATCCACTTTTCGAGATGTTTATGGGCTAAGTTGGGGACTAAACTGCTTTTTAGTACTACTTGTCACCCCCAAACTGATGGACAAACTGAAGTAGTCAATAGAACATTGTCTACTATGCTTAGGGCTGTTTTGCAGAATAATAAGAAAATGTGGGAAGAATTCTTGCCTCATATTGAATTTGCTTATAATCGTTCATTGCATTCTACTACTAAGATGTGCCCTTTTGAAATTGTGTATGGTTTCCTACCTCGTGCACCTATTGATTTGTTGCCTCTTCCATCTTCGAAGAAGGTTAATTTTGATGCTAAAGAACGTGCTGAATTGATTTTAAAAATGCATGAGTTAACTAAGGAAAACATTGAGAGTATGAATGCTAAATATAAACTTGCTGGAGATATGGGTAGAAAACATGTTGTGTTTGCACCTAGAGGTCTTGTTTGGTTACATTTATGTTAGGATAGATTTCCTAATTTGCGCAAATCAAAGCTAATGCCACGTGCTGATGGTCCTTTTAAGGTGTTAGAGAAAATAAATGATAATGCATATAAACTTGAGCTGCCTGTAGATTTTGGGGTTAGTCACACTTTTAACATTGCAGATTTGAAGCCTTCTTTGGGTGGGGAAGATGAGCTTTCATCGAGGACGACTTCATTTCAAGAAGGGGAGGATGATGAGGACATCAATACCATTGTTGCACCCACAGCCCCTACTGCTATACATACTGGACCAATTACTAGAGCTCGCGCACACCAATTGAATTATCAGGTACTTTCGTTTCTTGGTAATGATTCTAATGTTCATGAGAATATGATGCTGCCTAAATTAGATACATTTGTTTTTCTTACAAATGAAGGGCCTAGCTTGGACAAGAAAGATGAACCTTGGAGCAAGTTCAAGCATGGAGATGATGGCATGCGCAAGGGGATCAAGAACGGAGTTACAAGTGATGATTTCAAGACTTTGAAGCCACCATAAGGAGTGCATGAAGCCTTTGACAAAATATACAAGATGCCACTTCATAAATTTTGTCCAGAGGCTATTCTAGGTGCTGCATCACCTTATTATTGGGCCAGGACCATGTATTTTCAAAATACTTAAGTATAGGTTGTTTTTAGAGTCCGTATGTGTGGGGAAACAAGAGTTAGGGTTGGTTTCGGACCCCTCCTCCAAGGGCCACGAAATCCCCCTCCCCCCTCTTCCTCCATATATACAGCCCTTAGGGCGTCGTTTAGACTTTGGGTTTTGTTTAGATTAAGAGTTCGCCATAGCTGCAACTTCGCGTACTTCGTTTGTGTCCAACGACCAGACCAAGACGTCACAGAACCCCACCTTCATTAATAAAGCTTTCCTCTTTTATTCGCAATATCTAGATTGGAATCTCAGTTTCTTGCTTGTTCTTCATTTCCTCACAGGAAATAGACCCTCGTGGCCAGGTTGATCGTGCTTCGGCGTGGTCAATAACTCTCGGAATTTGGTTTAGCGATTGCTAAGGTGCGACGTCTTCGCACGTTCATAGTCGGATCATCAAAGGCGACTCCCACAAAAAATGATATCTATCTCATCGAAACATTGGGACACCTTCGCCTCTATCAGTGGGGGTAGTCCCGGAGGTAGCTCGTCGGGGAAAACATCGTGAAATTCCTGCAAAAGAGAAGATAACACTAGAGGAAGAGTGTGAGAGGTGTTTGTCGGTGTCAAAACCGGCGGATCTCGGGTAGGGGGTCCCAAACTGTGTGTCTTAGGTCGATGGTAACAGGAGACAGGGGACACAATGTTTACCCAGGTTCGGGCCTTCTCTATGGAGGTAAGACCCTACGTCCTGCTTGATTAATATTGATGAATGCGAGTATTAAAAGAGTTTATCTACCTCGAGATCGTAATGGCTAAACCCTAGAGGTCTAGCTTGTATGGCTATGATAATGAATATCCCCCCCTCCGGACTAAGTCCTCCAGTTTATATAAGCACCGGGAGGGTGTAGGGTTACACAAAGTCGGTTACAAAGAAAGGAATCTACATATCTGGTCGCCAAGCTTGCCTTCCACGCCAAGGAGAGTCCCATCCAGACACGGGTACAGTCTTCGGTCTTCGTATCTTCACAGCCCATAAGCCCGGCCCATGGCTGACAGGCCAAACGCCTGGGGACCCCTTAGTCTAGGACTCCCTCAGTAGCCCATGGACCTGGCTTCAATGATAAGGTATCCGGCGCATAGATCTGTCTTCGGCATTACAAGGCGGCTTCCTCCTTCCGAACTCCAAAACAGTCTTCGGACGTACCGATGTGTCCGGACCTGTAACTCACAACACACACAACCGTAGAGAGAATATAATATTTCATGAATCCAATCTGCTGACAACTTTTTTACAACATGACATCACGTCTGCCCGGTCACTATATCGAACCGTTTTGCCTGCCATCCCGTGTTTCGAGATGCGGTTTCTATTGGCACGTCTTGTCAAAGCAGAGATCGTGTCCCTTTATTGTGGGATTCTCATCAATATGGGCATGGATAACCCAACCGTGCCGTTTACACAGCCCTTGGGAGCAGGCGAATTTTAAGGCGAGTGGGGAGGCGTTCAATATTTACTGCCTTTATAAGGAGATAAGAATCCCTTTTCTTCACCCAGGCCTTCTCTCTTCCTCTGCTCTTCCACTCTTGAGCTCCAGCGCCCAAGTTCTCATATTCTCCGTCTCGAGCAAGCACTCAACCATGTCCGGATCCGGAGGTCAAGGCAGGTGGATGGCCTCCTCCATCCAGGAGGAGGACATCGCCGAGCTTCGGGCGGCCGGGTACCTGGCGAAGGGAATCGCCCACCGCCTTCCGACCCAGGAAAAAATCGTTCCCACGCCAAAGCCCAACGAGAGGGTAGTATTTATCCCTCATTTCCTCCACGAGTTAGGGTTTCCACTCCACGCATTCGTCCACGGGCTGATGTTCTACTACGGGATAGACTTCCATGATCTATCCCCGCACTCCCTCCTCAACATCTCGGCGTTCATTGTCGTGTGTGAGGCCTTCCTTCGCATCCAACCCCACTTAGGGATATGGCTCAAGGTCTTCAACGTGAAGCCTAAGGTGGTGGACGGCCATCACGCGGAGTGCGGACGCGCCATGGTTAGCAAGCTGGCCAATGTCTCCTGGCCAAAAGGCACTTTCGTGAAGACTGTAAAAGAATGGCAGAAACATTGGTTCTATATCACAGAGCACCGCGGCACCACCTGGGCCGCAACTGCCGAATTCAACTCTGGCGCTCCCATGCGACTCACCTCCTGGGTCGAGAAGGGCCGAACTGGTGTTCGTCACACGAGCTGACGGCGCTGCAGACGCGCATTCAAAGCATGGCGGATATGGATATCAAACTCGTTGATATAATCCAGGTGATGCTAGTTTGTCGGATTCTTCCATGCCAAAGCCGAAGCTGCCCTCTCTGGGAGTTGAATCCGAAGAAGCACCATACCCTGAAGAGGCTCTTCGAAACCACTCACGAAGATGCATGGAGGTTGCTTTTTAAGGGCAACGAAACACCGTCGGCCGCAGATTCGGACCGCAGGCATGACATCAACCACCTTGCCAACGAGGTATATTATTCTTACTGCATCCCTTACTTGCTTGTTTCAAGGATGAGGTCTAAGCCTTTATTATCATGCTTCGTCAGGAGTGGACGGAGAAGGCGAAGCTGATCCAATGTCTGGCTCCGCTGCCTGAAGAACCAGTCATCCCATGTTTAGCAAAGATGCTGGTGTCGGCGCCCTATAAGGCGCCGAAGAAGAAGGCCACCGGGAAGGCCAAGGGAGTCTGGAGTAGCCCCGCCGCAGGGGCGCTTCGGACGCGATGTCCGAAGATAAGACCCGCTCCTTCGTCGCCGAAGACGACGACGCTGAAGAGGAGGAGGAGAACAACCCTCCCCCTGATGAGGGGAGGAAGAAGAGGGCGGCTTCGGCGAATCTAGAGGCGGAGACGTCCAAGAAAGGGAAGAGCTCCCTTGCGCATAACACTGCGTGGGATGCCGACAGTAGTCCGAAGAGACGCCCCCGTACTAAGCCTCAGGCCGCATCGTAAGTTCTAAAACCCATATCCGCCCATAAACCAAGTCTTTCCTCTTTGTTCTATTGATATAATCAGTTATGCTATTGCAGTCCAGCCCACGGCAGTTCCCAGTGATCCTCATCACGAGGTTCGCTGGACTCAAAGGCGATGGCCAGCGATTCACCGCCGGCCGCTCACTCCCCCACGGCCAAGGATGATGCGGAGGTGCTGTCTCGAAGGACTGTTCTAGGTGAGGGAGAGGCTCAGGAGGCGCCAGAAGGCGAAACCCCCGTCGCCGGACACCAGGGGAGTCAATCCCCATAGGGACTTGCGGGGAGGTCCGTATTCAGTTCGGCCCTCAGCCGGACTCGATTCTGGAGTCCGATGTGGCTTCGGAATCCGGCACGCAACCTCTTTCCACAGAAGGGAGGGTGCCTATTCCCCCGGTGACCCCTATCCAACCAGGGGCACCGGATAATCTGTTGGAAGCGCTACGAGGCACTTCCATTGTGGATGAGCACACGGTCCTTATGGGCACGGTAATTGAAAGGCTTCAGTCCACCAAGAGTGGACTAACCGAAGCCTGCAGCAGGTAAGTGGCGCAAAAAGGAGAAAATCCCAATATAGACAGTAGCCCCTGAGACACTGTCCGGTGTTCAGAAAGAAAAAACCGGACAGAGGACCAATCTCCTATTGCAGGAAACTAACTAAATTTGTCTGAAATGTATGCACATGCGTCGATGTTAGCCGCGGCCTCGCATACTGCCGAAGTCTCCGGACTGAAGCAGAAACTGGCGGAGGCCAAGGAGGAGCTGGGCCAGGTGAAGAGGCAGCTCCAGGAAAAACAAGGTAAGTAATAACCTGTTATGTGTTCAAAAAAGGGAAAATGATATGTAATGACCGAAATGCCATGATGTGAACAGAGGCGATGACCGAGGTCGAGGCCCTGAAAACAGCCATGGTCGAAGCCGAGGGGAAGGTTGTCAAGAAGTAGGCCGCCCGTAAGAGGCTCAAGGCCCGGGTCAACGAAGTCTAATAGGAGCTCCAGGACGCGGTGAGGAAGTGCGAGAACTTGGAGCACAATGCGTCGGTTCAAGAGGCCAAACTCGCCAAGGCTCGTAAGAGTGCAGAGACGGCCTGGAGTGAAGCCCAGGGCGACCTCCAGGAGATCCAGGAGGCCAGGAAGATCGTAGCGGGTAAGGCATTCAATATGCAAAGCAAGAATGTGGAGAGGAAATATCTTTTACTGACCCGGATTCGGAGTTCTCCAGGGGCTTTTGTTGATCTGCCATGCAGTGTGACCGACGCGCAGAGTTCTTCCGAGCCTAAGAAGGGGGCTCCCCGGAGAAGCTGTTCTGGTCGCAATATCTTGTGCCGGAACATCTAGTGCCCTTCAGTGAACAGCTAAAACAGCTGGTCGAGCTGCACAGGGTGGCCAAGCTGGCCATGAAGGTTTTAATAATCCGGTTGTGGCCAGCTGAAGCTATACCCAGCAGTTACTTCGGCCTCGTGAAGTGGCTGGTTGATGCCTGTCCTCGGCTGGACGTCATCAAGCGGTCTGTCTGCATTGAAGGTGCGCGTCTGGCCTTCTCCTATGTCAAGGTCTGGTGGGCGAAGATGGACGCCGTCAAGTTGGCAACCGAGGGGCTGCCTTGAGGCAAGGAGCACCGCACACCCGAGCGATACTTTGGCGATGTCTTGGAAGGGTCCCGTATTGTTGCAGATCATTGTGCGAAAGACACTATCTTTGAATGAATGTATTCGAGCTCCCTCTGCCTTGTATCATGAAACAAAGTGTTTATGCAATATAATGCTTGTTATGTTTTTAAATTTTTACTTCCTGTGTGGCCGTGTTGTATGAAATCTGAGGGTTAACCAGTCATCGGCTTCTGCACCCATGTAGGTAGTACGGGGGTGTTCGGGATGGAATCTAAAAAATCTTGATCCAATTAGATGGTCCTTGAAGGAGTTGTTTAGCGCAACGATCCAGGCAACCAGACTATGCGGCTATAACGCCCTCACTTAGCCATAGGAGTGTGACAATAAAAACATGGGTGCAGCCCCTAGTATCCGAACTAGAGTGCTATAAGCGGCTGATCAGGAAGTACCAATCCTTCGCGTAATGCGGAAGAAATCTCCAACGATTTGCAACCTCCGAACAGCTGACCGGCTCTCGCCGCATCATGACACTCAGTTTTCGGCTTTCTCTACTGAGGTGCTCCTTTGGATAAACCAAGGCACAATCGCAGTAGTTCTCCCTTTACTACCTTAGCCAACATAGCGGAACATAAGGTAGCAAGCACATGAGCCGGGCAACCCAACTATTGACCAAAGACATGATTCGGAGCCAATGCATATAATGATAAATTCGGGGTGCCGAACTTATACTTATAAAAAGTGTTCGGACTTTTGTTGTCGTAATGTGGGGTGCTATGAAGCCCCTGGTAAACATCAAGCATACCAAAGTGTATGGGTGCTACCTGATAGGGTTATCACAAGGGAGCTGAAAAAGAGAAAGAAAACAGAAAAGGTACAAAGGTAAAAAGCTAGGGTCCTAAAGCTCCAGCCACAAACTATTCTCATTGTAATTTAATTAGTACGTTAAGGCGCATTGATACAGGTAGTGCGATAAGCAACAGGCTATTTGACATGCCGAAACCAAGGGAGAGTTGCATGTGGGTCCAGAAAAATAGGTAGAGTTATTAAAAAGTCCCCCATATGTCTGCGTTTCTCGCTGTCTTGGTGTGTTTATCCTTCAAGAGGATCGATGACCAGACCACCAGATGGTGCCTGTGGGATTGAGACCTGAAAAGGAAACAAGTAAAAGTGAAAGTATGTGTGTATCCGATGTCGGTTGAGCCATACTATAGACCACAAGCTAGCTATGCCTCCGTCAATGCCCTTGGGATTTTGAGTGCGTAGTTATGTACGCGCGGCACGAATGCCATCACTTGATCGGGACTGAGACGGAGGCCGGATTGCTAGTCGAGCTCCTGACTAGCCGAGCTCTCCTACTGCAGAGTAGTTCGGACCCTCTTAACGGTGTTCGTGGGCTTGGCAGTCGAATTAAGGTTCTTCTTGAGAAGGCCGCTCTATACTTCTGCTGCTAAGGCAGATGTGTGCTCTTCTGTATGAAGGGAAAGTTCCATATTTCGTTGACTGTTATGATGCCGCATGGACCGGACATCTTTAGCTTGAGATAAGCATAGTGTGGTACTGCATTGAATCGAGCGAACGCAGTTCGTCCAAGTAGTGCGTGATAGCCGCTGCGGAAGGGGACGATATCGAAGATTAACTCCTCGCTTTGGAAGTTGTCCGGAGATCCGAAGACAACATCTAGTGTGATTGAGCCCGTACAACGGGCCTCTACACCTAGTATGACTCCTTTGAAGGTAGTCCTGGTGGGCTTGATCCGAGATGGGTTAATGCCCATTTTTCGCGTTGTATCTTGATAGAGCAGATTGAGGCTGCTACCTCCGTCCATAAGGATGCGAGTCAGGTGGAACCCATCAATTAGGTCTAGGACCAGTGTGGCTGAGCCACCGTGACGGATACTGGTCGAATGATCCCGGCGATAAAAATTGATCGGGCATGACGACCATGGATTAAATTTTGGGGCGACTGGCTCTATCGCGTAGATGTCCCTGAGCGCACACTTGTGCTCCCTCTTGGGGATGTGGGTAGCGTATATCATGTTCACCGTTTTGACCTGGGGGAGAAACTTCTTCTGTCCCTCTGTGTTCGGTTGCCGGGGCTCTTCGTCATCGTCCTCGCTTTGCGATCCCTTTTCCCTATTCTTGGCCTTTAATTTGCCGATCTGTTTAAAAACCCGGCAATTTCTATTTGTATGATTGGGTGGTTTGTCTGGGTACCATGAATCTGGCACGGACGATCAAGTATGCGGTCCAAGCTGGATGGGCCTAAATTGTTATTTTGGAACGGCTTCTTCCGCTGACCGGACTTAGAGCCCCTAAATCCGGCATTGACTGCCGTGTCCTTGGTGTTATCACTGTTGTTTCGACGCTTGTATCTGTTGCATCGAGACTTGTCTTTGCTAATTTTAGCTTCAGGGGTGCCGGCGACACTTGCATTGTTTTTTCTATGGGCCAACCAACTGTCCTCGCCTGCACAAAAGCGGGTCATGAGTGTCGTGAGGGATGCCTTGGATTTTGGCTTTTCTTGGCCGAGGTGGCGAGCGAGCCATTCATCGCGGATGCTGTGTTTGAAGGCTGCTAGGGCTTCGGCATCCGGACAATCGATGATTAGGTTCTTTTTAGTTAAGAACCTAGTCCAGAATTTCCTGGCGAACTCTCCGGAGGTCGAACATATGTGCCTTGGAAGTTATCGAGGAAGGCCTCTTCCAAGTCCTCCCAGCTGCCAATAGAATTTGCAGGCAGACTATTGAGCTAGTGCCGAGTTGGCCCCTTGAGTTTTAAAGGGAGGTATTTGATGGCGTGGAGGTCATCGCCGTGAGCCATATGAATGTGGAGAATGAAGTCTTCGATCCACACCGCGGGGTCCGTGGTTCCATCGTATAATTCTATATTCACGAGTTTGAACCCTTCTGGGAATTCATGATCCAGGACCTCATCAGTGAAGCAATGAGTGTGTGCGACACCTCTATATCGGGTCGTATCGCGACGTAGCTCTAATGGAGTCCGTCTGCGGTTTTTAGTCCACGCATGACTAAGTTTGTCACGTCCGAATAGGTGGCCATCGTCGCGTGTCGAGGCACGTCCTCGCGATCCGTAGATTGATTTGGTATGTCCTGCTTTATTGTTCAGGTTTTGCCAGAGGTCATATGTATGACCGTGGGCTAATTTACCTCTATCTGTGCTATGAGGCGGGGCTGGCTGGTGTTTGGCATGAGTTGCCGTTTTGTCCCGACCACGTGGTGGTCGGTCAGCCGCATTGTATGATGAAGGTATGTATTCCGGCGCCTCCTCGTCAAACCGAGGTAGCAATTTGCGCTTTGGGTAGCTTTTGGTTGGGCGCTTGAGGCTGTATTCTTCGACTACTAGGACATCGGTCCATTTATCATTGAGCAGATCTTGTTCAGCGTGAAGCTGCTGCTGCTTCTTTTTCAGGCTCCTTGCAATGGCGATTAGCTGGCGCTTGAAGCGCTCCTGCTTAAGAGGTTCCTCAGGCACAATGAAATCGTCGGTGCCGAGGCTCACCTCATCCTCAGAGAGCGGAAGATAACTTTCGTCCTCTGAGCCTTCATGTGTGGCCTGCTTACCAGGGCTAGCCTGCCCAGCTTCCCGTTCATCTTGTTCATTAGCGGTTTCAATGGGGTCTTCGTTGTCTTCGGCGCCTTCTGGAGTGTTATCTTCTGCTGTGCTGGTGTTGCTATCTTTGCTGCAGCGTGACTTTGAGCGGCGCCACTGACGCCGGCGCTTGGATTGTATTTTAGAAGGTTTATCCTCAGCTGGATCTTCCATGTCATCGCTGCTATTCTCCTTTGGTGCATCAACCATGTATACATCATACGAGGAAGTGGTCGTCCAGCGTCCGGTGAACGGCGGGTTCTGGGCCTCTTCTTCTCCGGCATCGTCGTCCATACCGTCGATGTCCTCGGAGTCGTAATCAAGTGTGTCTGTCAAATCCTCGACCATGGCTATGAAGTGGGTGGCGGGTGGGAAGCAAAATTCTCCAACATCAGCCCCTAGTTCGGGACGGATATAGTTCGGCTGTGAGTCCTCCGTCAAGGACATGTCTTTTAATGATTTTAGCATGTCGCCCAAAGGCGAGTGCCGGAAGATGTCTGCTGCGCTGAATTTGAAGATAGATAAACAACCAGGTTCGGCATCCGCGGGCCCACATGGTTCGGAACTTATGGCCGGAGACGAGTCCGGAGTTCCGGTGGCACAGGTATCGTGTGAGATCAAGTCTATGTGCGGCTCCAACGCTAGGCAATCTGTGGCCTCCGTGGCGGGGTTGAGCTTCCAATCCTCGGATGCCGTAGTGTGCTCTGGATCTAAGGCCGGAGTGGTCACATGAGCTATCTCCTGGATGCAGTCTGATGACAGATTCAGGTCATGTTCGCCAAGGTGACCGGGAGCAGTCGCTGCGGTCTCGAATCCGGCAAAGATTAAATCTCCACGGATGTCTGCAACGTAGTTCAAACTCCCAAATTTGACCTGATGGCCAGGGGCGTAGCTATCGATCTACTCCAGGTGGCCAAACGAGTTGGCCCGCAGTGCGAAGCCACCGAACACGAAGATCTGTCCAGGGAGGAAAGTTTCTCCTTGGACAGCGTCACTATCGACGATTGAAGGGGCCATCGAACCTTTCGTCGACGGCACAGTGGAACTCTCAATGAAAGCACCAATGTCGGTCTCAAACCGGCGGATCTCGTGTAGGGGGTCCGGAACTGTGTGTCTTAGGTCGATGGTAACAGGAGACAGGGGACACGATGTTTACCCAGGTTCGGGCCCTCTCTATGGAGGTAATACCCTACGTCCTTCTTGATAAATATTGATGAATATGAGTATTACAAGAGTTGATCTACCTCGAGATCGTAATGCCTAAACCCTAGAGGTCTAGCTTGTACGTCTATGATAATGAATATCCCCCCTCTGGACTAAGTCCTCCAGTTTATATAAGCACCGGGAGGGTCTAGGGTTACACAAGGTCGGTTACAAAGAAAGGAATCTACATATCCGGTCGCCAAGCTTGCCTTCCACGCCAAGGAGAGTCCCATCTGGACACGGGTACAGTCTTCGGTCTTCGTATCTTCATAGCCCATAAGTCCGGCCCATGGCTCACAGGCCGGACACCCGAGGACCCCTTAGTCTAGGACTCCCTCAGTGTTAGCTTATGGTTCATTGTCCTTGCACAAAAGGACATAGTGTAGGACACTAGATGGGTTCTCACACACTCCTCTTATCTCACTTTTGGTGGCAAATAGGACTAAGTTCTTCTTTTCGCTCATCATGGAGGCACTCGGTTTGGGCTTGTGGTGCTCACTCTCTTTTTGGTGGCTCGCTCTCTAACTATTCTCTCCACGATGGGTGGCTTGCATGTCGGCGATCACTTGGCTTGGAGACATGGGACAAAGTATGTACTCCTTTCCCTTCATCTTGAAGATGTAGTGGTTCGTTCGGCCTTTTTGGATGACTCCTCTATCAAATTTCCATGGGCGTCCAACGAGAAGTTGGCAAACGGTCATTGGAACGATGTCGCACTCCAAAGTGTCTTCATAGGCACCAATTTTGAAGGAGACTTGTACTCGATGCTCAACATGGATAGTGTCGGAGTCTCTAAGCCATTGCACTTTGTATGGATGTGGGTGCTTCTTCTTGGGCAATTGGAGCGTGGAGCAAAGTTCTTCACTTGCAAGATTATGACAACTCCCTCCATTGGTGATGACCTTGACGGATCTTTCATTGATGCCGACCTTGGTTTGGAATATGTGGCATCTTTGGTCTTCGTCTTGGTGATGTTGGAGAGTCAAGACCTTGGAGACAACAAGAGGGGGACTTGAATCTTCATCGCAAAAGACTTGTTCCTCTTCATCGTTCACTTGCCGGTGCATGGCGACTTGCTCAAGAGCGCCCATTTCTCCTTCACTCATCGAGTCGTAGGTGCCGTCGTCGTTAAGGATCATGGTCCGCTTGTTGGTGCACTCATAGGACTTGTGGCCTCGGCCTCCGCATGTGAAGCATTTGAAGGAACTCGTCTTGACGGTCCCATCGGTTGGAGTGGATGTTGATGACGCTCTCGGCTTGAAGTTTCTTGTTGTAGGAGGATGACTTGGAGTTGACGAAGCTTTTGTTGGAACTCGACTTGTCGATGTTGCTTGTAGAAGGCTTGGTAGACAGTGTTGGAGTCGTTCTAAGCTTGGGTGTTGGAGAAACCGTATGACTTGGATGAGAACTTGGTATACTTGTAATCGTCTTGCACTTTACATTCTGCTTTTGTATCTTGATGCACGAGCTCGATGAGGTTTGAGTATGGTTGGAAGTCGGCGATCTTCTTGATAGGACGGTTGAGTCCATTCAAGAAATGTGCCATAGTTTGCTCATCATCTTCTGTTACGTTGGCTCTTATCATGGCAATCTCCATCTCCTTGTAGTACTCTTCAACGCTCTTGGTTCCTTGCTTGAGTAGTTGGAGTTTCTTGAAGAGGTCACGCTTGTAGTAGGTAGGCACAAAGCGCGCTCTCATGACATCCTTCATTTGCGCCCAAGTAGTGATGGGTGGTTTACCTCTCGCCTCTCGGCACTCGATAACTTGTTCCCACCAAATGATGACATAGTCTTGAAACTCAAGGGATGCCATCGCAATCTTCTTCTCTTCTTCATAGTTGTGCAAACGGAAGATTTTGTCAACCTTCAATGCCCATGAAAGATACTCTTCGGGATTGTTGCTTCCATTGAACTTGGGCATGGTGAACTTGAGCTTCCGATAGCGTTGCTCTTCATTGTGCTGGGGTCGTGGATGATGACGCCCGTGTTGTAGATGATTGTCAAGCTCGTGTCGCTCTTGGAGAGGAGGGTTGTCAACCTCATGTTGCTCTTGTCGTGGAGGATTTCCATTGTCGTCATGCTCTTGATGAACTTGATGTTCTTGGCGAGCTTGAGGAGGAGCTTGTCGAGCTCCAGGAGGAGCTTGAGAACTTGATGATGCACGCGAGCTTGAAATCTCCGTTCTTGAATTTCTTCGTGAAATGCTTCTTCTTTTTCTCGAGCTTGTCAGCCTCGGTTGGCTATGGCTCGACTTGAATCTTGGAGGGCTTGTTGCGCCACAAGTGCTTGAGCTTCACCAAGTTGTTCTTCTTGGCGTTGTGCCTCGGCATCTTGTGCAACTTGGTGTAGACGCACTCGCTCTTCCTCTTCATGTTGGTGTTGGCATTGCCGTTCTCGTGCTAGCGCAAAAGCCTCTTGAGTTTGACGTCATTGGCGCTCTTGAGAGTCGGTGTCGCGTAGGGGATTGAGGCTTGCTTGACAATCATTGCGTGTGGCATGACATAGAGTGTTCGATGTCGGTGTACTTGAGCCGGAGAGGGTGAAGTCGGAGTGTCGACTTGAGCGAGTACGTGTGGCAACGGCATGACTTGAATCTCGAAGGGCACGTTGCGCCTCAAGTTCTTGAGTTTCACGGAGTTGTTGTTCTTGGCGCTGTGCCTCGGCATCTTGTGCATCTTGGTGTAGACGCGCTCGCTCTTCCTCTTCATGTTGGCGTTGTTGTTGCCATTCTCGTGCTAGCGCAAAAGCTGCTTGGGTTTGACGTTGTCGACGCTCTTGAGAGTCGGTATCTCATAGAGGATTGAGGCTTGCTTGATGATCGTTGCGGCAGCATGGTGAAGAGTGTTCGATGTGGGTGTACTTGAGTCGGAAAGGGTGAAATCGGAGTGCCCACTTGAGCGGCTCCTTCTTGATGAGGACGAAGGGGAAGAAGAGCGGTTGAGCAACAAAGCGCGAATCTCGTCCATTCTTGCATCGTTCTCTTGCTTGTGATCGTCGAGCTTGTGGTCGAAGTAATCCCTTGCACGTTGCTCAGAGAGTCACATGTCGGTGGCGAGGTTGTCGATGCGTTCACTCATTGCTTGTTGCTCTTGATGCAAAGCATGTTGTGCACCAAAGAGGTGGCTCTTGGTGACATAGGAGTTCATGTCGTCATCGTGCTCAATGAAGAGTGGGTTGGTAGAGGTACTTGGCCTATCTGTCATTCCAAGAGAAAAATGTGAGTGGTAGAAAGATAAGAACGAATACCAAATGTACCTTGACCGAAGTTGGAAGTGGATCAATGATCACTCCAATGTGGGACAAGGAAATAGCACAATCGGTACTAGTTCTTGTCGGTTTCTCACACCTACACAAGTAGAAGCTTATGGTGGAGCTTGGTTAGGATGGTGGCACAAAATTTGATGCAATTGTAAGTGAGCGTTAATAATGTTGGAAAAAATTCGCAAGATTGCAATGCAATAGGTAGACCAAGCAATATAAGGTACACAGAAACACACACGCAAAAAGATAAGTGGGGTCGTGCAACCAAGGATGAGCCAACATGTGGAATCCACAAAAATGCTCTTGTTGTACAACACTAGAGAGACGCTAGCACGATTGCACAATAGGCGGATACAAAGACTTGTGCACAACCTACTAAGAAAAAATGCAACGACTTCTATCCCAAGTATGCTTTATGCATGGTGTTTCGATGATATGATCCAAGATGATCTAGTATGACAATCTTAATGTTTTATGATGCTATGGTTCTTGCTTAAAAGCTCTTTGCTTATCTTTCCCTTTTGCTTAAAAGCTTGTTTTTCTCTTTCTTGTTTGAGCTATTTTCTCATGCAATGCTTCACGAACCAAGATAGCAATAGTGTATGCGATGACAACCTTGTGACACAAGAGGTGATACCAAGATATGCAACAATTATGTATGTCTGCTATGGAAAGTATGATCACTAATGTGCACAAGTCTCGTTGCCGGCAATACTCAACGGCTAGTCTCGATGGGCAAGCGACGCAAAGGAGTAAGGCTATGATGGCTATCAAAGTAATCGTAAGAATGATATGTCCAATGCCAAGGTGAGGTTACCGTTTCGTCGGTTCCTTGTCCGTAAGCAAGAACGAATGACGATGATCCAATGAGTGTGACGAATACCAAGAGGTAGTCGAGCTGGTCGTTGTTGATGACGCGTCCGTGGCGAAGATGAGCGGCGGTGATGTTGATTTTGAACCGTACCTAAATAGCTGAAACACAAGTAGGACACGGAACAGCAACTCAAATTCTCAAAGAAAAATTGGACCAAAATTGTCGGAGTTGGTGTTGGTAAGCGGTGGTTTTGTATGTGGTATATGGTGGTGCTATGCAGAAGTGGTGGGCACCGGAACAAAATTAGGCGAAATGTGGATGGAAAACGGGAGGTGGAGAGGAAGTGATGCTGCCAGGGGCGGATGTCCGGGCTTGATGGCCGGATGTCCGGGGTGCCGGATGTCCGGGCTATCGGGTAGGATGTCCGGGCTCTAGATCCGGGGATGAAAGTGATGAACACCGCGTGGAGAGGTCAAATCCGGGCAAAATTCGGCGGAATTTGTGGATGGAAATTGGGTAAAAGTGGATGGAAAGCTAGATCTACCTACAACACACGAAATCCGCGGATCAAATCCAACAAAACTTCATCACACCAACAAATCACAAAAAAAATTGGGGCTATTTTTGTGGGGAATTTTCGAATTAGGGACAAAATCAACAAAAACAAGGCTAGCAACACAATGGGGAGGCTCCGAAATCGTGATCAACCTGGCTCTAGATACCAAGATGATGTAGGGTAGAACCCTAATCGGTCGATCTTTCACTAAAGGAGCGGAAAGCGTGATGAACACGAAGAACACAAGGGGGAAAACGAGAGGAAACACGAGAAAATCACTAAACCAAAACGAAATAGCACACATGTGCTAGATCCTCGGGTACATAAGAGATAACACAATCCAAGGACAACTAAGGACGATACAAAGGTAGCCGGTCTTCTCCATGAGGATGTCTTGATGTTCTTCTCCGCAAGGAGGTCTTGAATCCAAAGGGATGTTCTCCGAAGAGGGGTCGCGGTCTCTCTCATGGAGTTGATCCGATGTGGCTGAGCAATGCTCTATCTCTAAATATGAGCTAAACCAATGCTAACCCTAGAAAGAAAGACAAGGAGGAGTATATATATAGTCTAGGGGGTTGAAGGGGTACACGGGCCTCGGCCCTTCACTGTGCACAGACAGGGGAGGTCGGATGTCCGGGTGTCGGGCCAGATGTTCGGGCTTTCACGAGGGGCCGGATGTCCGGGCTGGAGGCGCTGGCCTAGCTGCTCTCTGGTTCGGTGGTGTCCGGATATCCGGGCTTGAGGCCGGATTTTTGGGCAGGGTCGGATGTCTGGGCTGGGGCCGGATGCCCGGGGACTGTAGATGCTCGGCGGCTGGATGTTGTTGTAGTCGAAGTCTCCAGCGGCCGGATGTCCGGGCCCTGGAGTTTCCTTCTTCTTCTTTTAGCGTCCCTCTTCATCCGTGAACTTGGCGGTTTGTCTGTCTTCACGTGCATCTTCGGGAGGGTCCTCTTAGTACCTAATCATGCACAACATCTCGGACTTAGGTAGTAGCCATGTCTCAAGGGGATCACATGCAATATCACTAAGGAGAGAAGTCACCTCGTTCTTGAGAGCTCTAGCTCTAGCTCGTGTCATGGGTCCTCTTGGCTCTTGTTGAGGCGACGGTAGGTCCATGCAGATGACCGTAGGATCCTCCGCATCATGGGGGGTGCATCATATTCCACCATGGCCATCGTCTTGTCCAAGGATAGGACGAAGTCATCGCGAATCATCGCGTCATCATAGATGGGACCTAGCACCAAATGAGAAGACACAATAGAGGTAGAGGTCAAGTCGTTAGTGTTGAAAGTGGCCTCACATTACCTATTGATGTAGGGTGGAACCCTATATGGCCGATCTTTCACGAAAGGAGCGGATCCCAACTAAGAACATGAAGAACACAGGGAAGAACGGAGAGAAATCACAAGGGGGAACACTCAAGAACAAGTCCAATCACACATCCACTAGACAATCAAACACACAAGATGCACAAGGTACATGAACAACAAAGGGAAAGGTACAAGGTAAGGTCATCTCCATGAGGAGGTCTTGAATGGTAGGGTTCATCCCAAATCCAAAGGAGATGGGGGCTTGAATCCTAGAAGGATCTTCCCACATGGGGGTCTTGAATCCAAGGTGGATCTTCTCCGAATCGGGGCCGCGTTCTCTCTCGTGGAGTAGAACCGTAAAGGATGAGCAAAGCTCTATCTCTAAATGAGCTACTACTTTGCTAACCCTATAAAGGATGAGGGGAAGGTCTATTTATAGTCTAAGCCACGAAGGGGTAAGTGGGAGAGAGATACAAGGCCAAAGGCCCGGCTGCGCACAGGCAGGGTTGGACGTCCGGTTGGCATCAGACGTCCGGTCGCTCGCGGGGGTCCGGTCGTCCGGAGGGCGTCGGACGTCCGTTGTTTTGCTTTGGGATGGGTGGCACCAGATTTCCGGTGAGCGTCGGACGTCCGGTGCCTGGGACTTGTCGGACGTCCGGTCTTCGTCGGTCGTCCGGCGGCTGTGGAGGGTTGGACGTCCGGTGGCTTCCGGTCGTCCGGTCGCTGTAGACTTTGCAGCTCCTTCTTCTTTCGTCTTCTCTTCCATGCTTCCCTCGCGGATGGTGTAGGTGTTCCTTGGCGCTTGCACTCCTCCTCGTCATCTGTGAAGTTCCGACAATACCTATGGATGCACACGAGAGGGGTCTCAAGTAGTATACCATCCTCGAAGGGGTCAAGTGAACATGTGTAAAGGAGAAGATTCACCTTGAGGTATGAGAAGTAGATGTCGCACGTGTCACTCGCCAAACGGACTCTTGACATGGTGATGTCCGTAGGATGCTCCGCATCATCCCCTCCCCCTTGGGAAAGATCTGACCTCGGATCGAAATCCAAATCACCTTGGGAAAGAGATGGCGTCGCCATGTAGGAGTGGTCGATCACCAAGTTCTCGTCATCTTGAATCTCGAAATGGGCACTCTCCAATGTCGCACCATCTTGGAATTCCTTCAAAAGGAGCTGATACGTCTCCAACGTATCTATAAGTTTTGATTGCTCCATGCTATATTACCTCCGTCAAGAAAGCCATGAGGTGCTCACGAGGGTAGGGGGCGCACCCCCCCGTAGGGCGCCCCCCTGCTTCATGGGCCCCTCGAAGCTCCACCGATGTACTTCTCCCTCCTATATATATCCACGTACCCCCAAACGATCGGGGACGGAGCCAAAAACCTAATTCCACCACCGTAACTTTATGTATCCATGAGATCCCATCTTGGGGCCTGTTCCGGAGCTCCGCTGGAGGAGGCATCGATCACAGAGGGCTTCTACATCATCATCCAAGCCCCTCTGATGAAGTGTGAGTAGTTTACTTCAGATCTACAGGTCCATAGCTAGTAGCTAGATGGCTTGTTCTCTCTTTTTGGATCTCAATACAATGTTCTCCCCCTCTCTCGTGGAGATCTATTCGATGTAATCTTCTTTTTGCGGTGTGTTTGTTGAGACCGGTGAATTGTGGGTTTATGATCAAGTCTATCTATGAATAATATTTGAATCTTCTCTGAATTCTTTTATGTATGATTGGTTATCTTTGCAAGTCTCTTCGAATTATCAGTTTGGTTTGGCCTACTAGATTGGTTGTTCTTGCCATGGGAGAAGTGCTTAGCTTTGGGTTCAATCTTGCGGTGTCCTTTCCCAGTGACAGAAGGGGCAACAAGGCACATATTGTATTGTTTCCATCGAGGATAACAAGATGGGTTTTTATCATATTGCATGAAACTATCCCTCTACATCATGTCATCTTGCTTAAGGCGTTACTCTATTTTTAACTTAATACTCTAGATGCATGCTGGATAGAGATTGATGAGTGGAGTAATAGTAGTAGATGCAGAATCGTTTCGGTCTACTTGTCTCGGACGTGATGCCTATATACATGATCATACCTAGCTATTCTCATAACTATGCTCAATTCTGTCAATTGCTCAACAGTAATTTGTTCACCCACCATATGCTCTTGAGAGAAGCCACTAGTGAAACCTATGGCCCCCGGGTCTCTTTCTCATCATATCAATCTCCATCACTTTACTATTGCTTTGCTTTTACTTTGCTTTTACTTTATTTACTTTGCATCTCTATACCAAAAAATACCAAAAAATAGTATTTATCATCTCTATCAGATCTCACTTTCGTAAGTGACCATGAAGGGATTGACAACCCCTAAGCGCGTTGATTGCGTTGAGCTATTGTTTTTGTGTAGGTACGAGGGACTCGAGCGTAGCCTCCTACTGGATTGATACCTTGGTTCTCAAAAACTGAGGGAAATACTTACGCTACTTTGCTGCATCATCCCTTCCTCTTCAGGGAAATCCAACGCAGTGCTCAAGAGGTAGCAAGAAGAATTTCTGGCGCCGTTGCCGGGGAGTCTGCCCCAAAGTCAACATACCAAGTACGCATCACAATCCCTATCTCCCACATTGCATTATTTGCCATTTGCCTCTTGTTTTCCTCTCCCCCACTTCACCCTTGTCGTTTTATTCGCCCTCTCTCTCTATCCTCCCTCTCTATTTGCCTCTTTTGCCCGTTTGCTCTTGTTTGCTCGTGTGTTGGATTGCTTGTTTGTCGCGATGGCTCAAGATAATACTAAATTATGTGACTTCACCAATACCAACAATAATAATTTCCTTAGCACTCCGATTGCTCCTCTTACCGATGCTGAATCTTGTGAAATTAATACTGCTTTATTGAATCTTGTCATGAAAGATCCTATCTCTGGCCTTCCTAGTGAAGATGCCGCTACACATCTTAATAGCTTCGTTGATTTGTGTGACATGCAAAAGAAAAAAGATGTCGATAATGATATTGTTAAATTGAAGCTATTTCCTTTTTCGCTTAGAGATCGTGTTAAAGCTTGGTTTTCATCTTTGCCTAAAAATAGTATTGATTCATGGAACAAGTGCAAAGATGCTTTTATCTCTAAGTATTTTCCTCCCGCTAAGATCATCTCTCTTAGAAACGATATTATGAATTTTAAACAAATTGATCATGAACATGTTGCACAAGCTTGGGAGAGAATGAAATTAATGATACGTAATTGCCCTACTCATGGTTTGAATTTGTGGATTATTATACAAATTGTTTATGCCGGATTGAATTTTGCTTCTAGAAATGTTTTAGATTCGGCCGCAGGAGGCACTTTTATGGAAATCACTTTAGGAGAAGCTACTAAACTCCTAGATAATATTATGGTTAATTATTCTCAATGGCATACCGGAAGATCTACTAAAAAGGTGCATGCGATAGAAGAAATTAATGTTTTGAGTGGAAAGATGGATGAACTTAGGAAATTATTTGCTAATAAGAGTGTTTCTTCTGATCCTAATGATGTGCCCTTGTCTACTTTGATTGAGAATAATAATGAATCTATGGATGTGAATTTTGTTGGTAGGAACAATTTTGGTAACAACGCGTATAGGGGAAATTTCAATCCTAGGCCTTACCCTAGTAATCCATCTAATAATTATGGTAATTCCTACAACAATTCTTATGGAAATTATAATAAGATGCCCTCTGATTTTGATCTAATATTAAAGAATTTATTTCTTTGCAAAAGAATTTTAATGCTATGATTGAAGAAAAATTACTTAAGATTGATGATTTGGCTAGGAACATTGATAGAATTGTTCTTGATGTTGATTCTTTAAAACTTAGATCTATTACACCTAAGCATGATATCAATGAGTCTCTCAAAGCCATGAGAATTTCCATTGACGAGTGCAAAGAAAGAACCACTAGGATGCGTGCTAAGAAAGATGCCTTTATAAAAAGCGTGTTCTTCTAGTTCCTATGAAAATAATGATGAAGATCTAAAAGTTATTGATGTGTCCCCTGTTAAATCTTTGTTTTGCAATATGAATCTTGATAATGATGGGACTGAATATGATCCACCTTTACCTAGACGGCGTTCTAAGAATTTGGAATTTGTTGATCTTGATGCTAAATTTGATAAAAGTGGGATTGAAGAAATTAAAACCCTAGATGTTGCTAAACCCACTATTATGGATTTAAAGGAATTTAACTATGAAAATTGCTCTTTGATTGATTGTATTTCCTTGTTGCAATCCGTGCTAAAATCTCCTCACGCTTATAGTCAAAATAAAGCGTTTACTAAACATATCGTTGATGCCTTGATGCAATCTTATGAAGAAAAACTTGAATTGGAAGTTTCTATCCCTAGAAAACTTTATGATGAGTGGGAACCAACAATTAAAATTAAAAATTATGAGTTTTATGCTTTGTGTGATTTGGGTGCTAGTGTCTCTACTATTCCCAAAACTTTGTGTGATTTACTAGATTTCCGTGATTTTGATGATTGCTCTATAAACTTGCATCTTGCAGATTCCACTATTAAGAAACCTATGGGAAGAATTAATGATGTTCTTATTGTTGCTAATAGGAATTATGTGCCCATAGATTTTATCGTTCTTGATATAGATTGCAATCCTTCTTGCCCTATTATTCTTGGTAGACCTTTCCTTAGAACGGTTGGTGCAATTATTGATATGAAGGAAGGGAATATTAGATTTCAATTTCCATTAAAAAGGGCATGGAACACTTCCCTAGAAATAAAATAAAATTACCATATGAATCTATCATGAGAACCACTTATGGATTGCCTACCAAAGATGGCAATACCTAGATCTATTCTTGCTTGTTATGCCTAGCTAGGGGCGTTAAACGATAGCGCTTGTTGGGAGGCAACCAAATTTTATTTTTATTCCTTGCTTTTTGCTCCTGTTTAGTAATAAATTATCTAGCCTCTGTTTTGGTTGTGTTTTTTGTGTTTAATTAGTGTTTGTGCCAAGTAGAACCGTTGGGAAGACTTGGGGAAAGTCTTGTTGAACTTGCTGTAAAAAACAGAAACTTTAGCGCTCACGAGAACTGCTGTCATTTTTATTTGGAAAGTTCTATTTAGTTAATTATTTTTGCAGATGATTAATAGATAAATTACTCACGTCCAGCAATTTATTTTAGAATTTTTGGGGTTCCAGATCTTGCGCTAGCTACAGATTACTACAGACTGTTCTGTTTTTGACAGATTCTGTTTTTCGTGTGTTGTTTGCTTATTTTGATGAATCTATGGCTAGTAAAATAGTTTAAAATCCATAGAGAAGTTGGAATACAGTAGGTTTAACACACATATAAATAAAGAATTAGTTCATTACAGTATCTTGAAGTGGTCTTTTATTTTCTTTTGCTAACGGAGCTCACGAGTTTTCTACCTTATGTTTTGTGTTGTGAAGTTTTCAAGTTTTGGGTAAAGATTTGATGGATTATGGAACAAGGAGTGGCAAGAGCCTAATCTTGGGGATGCCCATGTCACCCCAAGATAATCTAAGGACACCTAAAATCCAAAGCTTGGGGATGCCCCGAAAGGCATCCCCTCTTTCGTCTACTTCTATCGGTAACTTTACTTGGAGCTATATTTTTATTCACCACATGATATGTGTTTTGCTTGGAGCGTATTTTATGATTTGTGTCTTTGCTTATTAGTTTACCACAATCATCCTTGCTGTACACACCTTTTGAGAGAGCCATACATGATTTGTAATTTGATAGAATACTCTATGTACTTCACTGATATCTCTTGAGCTTTATAATTTTGCTCTAGTGCTTCACTTTTATCTTTTAGAGCACGGTGGTGGATTTGTTTTATAGAAACTTTTGATCTCTCATGATTCACTTAGATTATTTTGATAGTCTTAATAGCATGGTAATTTTCTTAAAATCTTAATATGCTTGGTATGCAAGATTAATAATAAAACTTTCGTATGAGTGTGTTGAATACTAAGAAGAAATTGATGCTTGATAACTATTTTGAGATATGTGGATGGTGATATTAGAGTCATGCTAGTTGAGTAGTTGTGAATTTGATAAATGCTTGTGTTAAAGTTTGTGATTCCCGTAGCATGCACGTATGGTGAACCGTTATGTGATGAAGTCAGAGCATAATTTATTTATTGATTGTCTTCCGTATGAGTGGCGGTCGGGGACGAGCGATGGTCTTTTCCTACCAATCTATCCCCCTAGGAGCATGCGCGTAATACTTTGCTTTGATAACTTCTAGATTTTTGCAATAAGTATATGAGTTCTTTATGACTAATGTTGAGTCCATGGATTATACGCACTTTCCTTCCTTCCACCATTCTTGGCCTCTCTAATACAGCGCACTTTTCGTTGGTATCATACACCCACCAAATACCTTCCTGAAAACAGACACCATACCTATCTATCATGGCATTTCCATAGCCATTTCGAGATATATTGCCATGCAACTTTCCACCGTTCCGTTCATTATGACACGCTCCGTCATTGTCATATTTCTAGCATGATCATGTAGTTGACATCATATTTGTGGCAAAGCCACCGTTCATAATTCTTTCATACATCTCACTCTTGATTCATTGCACATCCCGGTACACCGCTGGAGGCATTCATATAGAGTCATATTTTGTTCTAAGAATCGAGCTGTAATTCATGAGTTGTAAGTAAATAAAAGTGTGATGATCATCATTATTAGAGCATTGTCCCAGTGAGGAAAGGATGATGGAGACTATGATTCCCCCACAAGTCGGGATGAGACTCCGGAAAAAAGAGGCCATAAAAAAAGGAGAAAGGCCCAAATAAAAAATGAGAGAAAAAGAGAGAAGGGACAATGTTACTATCCTTTTACCACACTTGTGCTTCAAAGTAGCACCATGATCTTCATGATAGAGAGTCTCTCATTATGTCACTTTCATATACTAGTGGGAATTTTTCATTATAGAACTTGGCTTGTATATTCCAATGATGGGCTTCCTCAAAATGCCCTAGGTCTTTGTGAGCAAGCGAGTTGGATGCACACCCACTTAGATTCTTTTGAGCTTTCATATACTTATAGCTCTAGTGCATCTGTTGCATGGCAATCCCTACTCACTCACATTGATATCTATTGATGGGCATCTCCATAGCCCATTGATATGCCTAGTTGATGTGAGGCTATCTTCTCCCTTTTTTTCTTCTCCACAACCACCATTCTATTCCACCTATAGTGCTATATCCATGGCTCACGCTCATGTATTGCGTGAAGATCGAAAAAGTTTTGAAAATGTCAAAAGTATGAAACAATTGCTTGGCTTGTCATCGGGGTTGTGCATGATTTAAATACTTTGTGTGGTGAAGATAGAGCATAGCCAGACTATATGATTTTGTAGGGATAGCTTTCTTTGGCCGTGATATTTTGAGAAGACATAATTGCTTTGTTAGTATGCTTGAAGTATTATTATTTTTATATCAATATGAACTTTTGTCTTGAATCTTTCGAATCTGAATATTCATACCACAATTAAGAAGATTTACATTGACATTATGCCAAGTAGCACTCCGCATCAAAAATTCTGTTTTTATCATTTACCTACTCGAGGACGAGCGGGAATTAAGCTTGGGGGTGCTTGATATGTCTCCAACGTATCTATAATGTTTGATTGCTCCATGCTATATTATCTACTGTTTTAGACATTATTGGGCTTTATTTTCCACTTTTATATTATTTTTGGGACTAACCTATTAACCAGAGGCCCAGCCCAGAATTGTTGTTTTTGCCTGTTTTAGGGTTTCGAAGAAAAGGAATATCAAACAGAGTCCAAACGGAATGAAACCTTCGGAAACGTGATTTTCTCATCAGATAAAATCCAGGAGACTTGGACCCTCCGTAAAGAAATCCATGAGGTGCTCACGAGGGTAGGGGCGCCCCCTAGGGCGCGCCCCCTGCCTCATGGGCCCCTCGAAGCTCCACTGACGTACTTCTTCCTCCTATATATATCCACGTACCCCCAAACGATCGGGGACGGAGCCAAAAAACTAATTCCACCGCCGTAACTTTCTGTATCCACGAGATCCCATCTTGGGGCCTGTTCTGGAGCTCTGCCGGAGGATGCATCGATCACGGAGGGCTTCTACATCATCATCCAAGCCCCTCCGATGAAGTGTGAGTAGTTTACTTCAGACCTACGGGTCCATAGCTAGTAGCTAGATGGCTTCTTCTCTCTTTTTGGATCTCAATACAATGTTCTCCCCCTCTCTCGTGGAGATCTATTCGATGTAATCTTCTTTTTGCAGTGTGTTTGTTGAGAACGATGAATTGTGGGTTTATGATCAAGTCTATCTATGAATAATATTTGAATCTTCTCTGAATTCTTTTATGTATGATTGGTTATCTTTGCAAGTCTCTTCGAATTATCAGTTTGGTTTGGCCTACTAGATTGGTTGTTATTGCCATGGGTGAAGTGCTTAGCTTTGGGTTCAATATTGCGGTGTCCTTTCCCAGTGACAGAAGGGGCAGCAAGGCACGTATTGTATTGTTGCCATCCCTCTACATCATGTCATCTTGCTTAAGGCGTTACTCTGTTTTTAACTTCATACTCTAGATGCATGCTGGATAGCAGTCGATGAGTGGAGTAATAGTAGTAGATGCAGAATCGTTTCGGTCTACTTGTCTCGGACGTGATGCCTATATACATGATCATACCTAGATATTCTCATAACTATGCTCAATTTTGTCAATTGCTCAACAGTAATTTGTTCACCCACCATAGAATACTTATGCTCTTGAGAGAAGCCACTAGTGAAACCTATGGCCCCGGGTCTCTTCCTCATCATATCAATCTCCATCACTTGACTATTGCTTTTGCTTTTACTTTGCTTTTACTTTATTTACCTTGCATCTCTATACCAAAAATACCAAAAAATATTATTTATCATCTCTATCAGATCTCACTTTCGTAAGTGACCGTGAAGGGATTGACAACCCCTAAGCGTATTGGCTGCGTTGAGCTATTGTTTTTGTGTAGGTACGAGGGACTCGAGCGTAGCCTCCTACTGGATTGGTACCTTGGTTCTCAAAAACTGAGGGAAATACTTACGCTACTTTGCTGCATCATCCCTTCCTCTTCGGGGAAATCCAATGCAGTGATCAAGAGGTAGCAGGAGCATGGACAACAAACACTTGGAAAAAAAATGCGGTTAGCATTAGTGCAAAACCAAGCATTCATGCGGTGATTCACCCAACAAGTGTCTTCATCTTGCAAGGCATATGGTTTGACAAAGGATTGTGACATGGCATGTAAGCACATAAATCGAGCACAAGCAAAGAAATCATGGGGACAAGCGTGTAAATGTGAGGTAGTGATGCAAATAGGTGTGTCAAGAGAATAAGCATCTACCTCAAAGTCATAGCAAGCGTTCACAAATTGCTCAATGAAAGGTCTATGGTAGGCATATGAATCATTCACAACACCAAAGAAGATGAGATGTCTAAACACATGGATCAAGTGCAAGACAATCCAAGCAATACATGCATAGGGTGTAGTGAAGATAGTGTGGCACTCAACACAATAAAAAGAGCAATTGTTCAGCATGTGTGAGGCAATCAAGGCAAGCATGTAGCAATCAATGGGACATGGCATATGTGAAGTGATGACATTGTTGCAACCAAACATATGAGAGGAGCAAGTAATCCAAGAATTGGATGCAACACACAAGGCATATATGTCATGATGCATGGAATGGTGAAAATGACAAGTCGAAGCAAGATCTCTAACAAGTGTGCAATCAAGTAGTCCAAGATGAACAATAAGTCTCATGGTGCAAGCAACACAAGTAGTATGATTCGTCATATCCATGCTCAAGAAAGATGTCACCTTGTAGGCGTGTCCTTGTGCGTCCTTCACAATGCCGAAGAACAAGCAAGTGCGATGTAGAATTGTCGTGGTAGAAGGTGGTTCACTCTCAAGAGCTCGGATGGTCAACTTATGTGAAGTGGAAGTTGACACAAAAGTCCATGTATCCTACACATGCACACAACAAAACAAAGAACATATGCGCATGGTAGATAAACACATCATCCATGATGATGGTTCTCTTCTCTTGCCCATAACCATTAGAAACGCAAGTGCATGAATAATATGATGCAACAATGGAAATATTCATGGCACTAGGTATATGGTGCAAAGAGGTAAGACAAGCATGCTTCACAAGGAATATGTCAAAATCTCCAAACATATGCGAGAATGCTATGAGGGCAATCTCATTAACAAGACTAAAATCATTGGTGCACTCAATACATGGGAAATCATCTAGCATGAGAGAGGCAACATATGGAGATATATGACGGCAAGCAATAACAACCATGTGCAAACCATGTAGATGGTTGTCATCAACCGCATGAAATGAGCAAGTATGAATCATCAGTGGTGCAACAAGGCAAGCACTCATAGTAATTAAGTTGTGCAAGCTAGTAGTGCGAAGATGCAAGATACTAGAGGAAATCTTGGCAATCATGTCATGTGAGCAAATAATAGACATAGACAATAGACATGACATATCGCAAGCACGAAGACAACGCAAGATCATAGTATAATCATAGGCATGGGGCACAAAGCTAATATGGCAATGACAAGTGATATCTCCACCAAGCTTGCAAATACACATACAAGTATGAGAATCTGTCATCATGTGTAATGCAAAGCATGGGTCACGAATGCATGGCAAAATCATAGTAATGAGCATAGCATGCAAAGTGAACATGGCAAGATGGGCATAGAATATGTAATGGACAAGAACCCAGAGCCAAGTGAGGGTCATGTAGAAGAAATGCGTGAAGTCTTTGTGCAAAGAGAGCGGTGGGAAAGACAATCCATGTGATCCCAAGTCACCGTTGCTCTCTAGAGCTCGTTTTGTCAACTCGTGGGATTGAGAGGTTGACAAGTATTCATGGGTACCTACACAAAAGGGACACAAACCAAAGAAATTGTGCGTGTGGTAAATGTACACATCATCCATCATGATGTGTATGTGCACGTGTGGGTTAGTACAAGATAAGCATTGCTCAAAGAAATTTGATGCATGGTATAAGAACATGTCATCCATCATGAAAGAGTAGTTATTGTGTATAACATGATGGGGATGCAAATTGAGCATAAAAATATATGGCACATCAATATCATGTTTGTACATGGGGAGCATATTGTGCACATAAGTATGAGGATCATGCAATGGATAGGATGAATCAAAATCTCCTAACATGTATGAGGAAACTATGGGGGTCTCCTCATGAGCAATATCGGAAACATCATATGGAGAAAATGGACAACATCCAAAACAATGCATATTCGAAGCTAGGTGGTTATGGCATGGCATATGAGATAAATGATGCAAAGGTAGCATGTCAATATCATCACAAGAGAAACAAATGCCAATAACCATAGGCTTGCCATCTATGCCATATGTGCAAATTGGGTTTATATTAATAGCATATGCATAGTCACTACGAAGAGATTGCAAATATGACATATGATTGATCTCATGCATAGAATATGACAAGTCAAGCGGACTGGCAAACATGATGTGACCGAGAGAATTAGCACACGAAATCCTATGTAATATGGCATCACAACTAATAGACTCCACATGGAAATCATCATACTCATCATAAATGGGTAAATCATCGCATGGGGAAGTCGCACTAGCATGAAGCATTTTAATAGGTTGATCAACATCATGCAAGCAATCAATGTCAAGAATGTCCACTAGTGGGACTAGAGCATCACCTTCACCTATGTTACCTTTGTCATTCCACTCATATGGTGTAGGTGAGGTGGGAAAGACTAAATGGTGGTCAAGATCATCATCTTGATGGAACCATGTGGGGGGTGCATCATATTCCACTATGGCCATTGTCTTGTCCAAAGGGAGGACGTAGTCGTCGAGAATCGGTGCGTCATCATATATGGGACCTAGCACCAAAGGAGAAGACACAATAGAGGTAGAGGTCAAGTTATTAGAAATGCAAATGGCCTCACATGAACTATCAACTATCTCACTCTCTCTATGTGGTGGTTCACTCACTCCCTCAAGGTAGGTGCGCTCAAACTCACATATGGTGGAGTCACTCATCTCACTCAAGTGGTGGGGGTTGTGGCTCTCCTCACATGGGAATTCTGGTAACACATCATATATGGGGCTAGTGGTGAAGTCACTCTCACTCTCAATATGGTGGCACAAGTCACTCAAGTCATCATACATCGCTGTGGTCGAAGGGAAAATCCCTTGCTCAACCATCCCATCACCGTCGCCATGGATGAAGGCCAAAGATGGCACATCATTACTCTCGCCTCCTAAGATGGAAGCATCATCCTTGCTCGCCACCTTGTCGCTCACCTCCAAAGCTTGGTCCTTGAGGGTCTCCGTAGTCGTACTCGTCGCCACACCGTCTTGAAAAAGAGTCATCGCGGACTCGGCATTGTCGGCGTTCTGGGAACGGGGGTCCCTAGACTTGCCTGCGTGCGCGTGGCTCAAAGGGGGGCCCAGCATGGCCCATCTTCACCAACACAGACCCAAGACCCTCGCGGGGCGGACGACGCGGAGCTTCCTCAAGCATGGCCTCATCAGGCTGGCTCGCGAGGAGGCGGAGAGATCAAGGCGGGGTACCTCACGAGGTGCCCGTGACGCAAGCCATGACGACCAAAGGCACCAGGCGGGTGCCAGCCCGCGCAGCGTCCTCCTCTCCTCTTTGGTGCAAAGGGAGCAAGCGCAGCCGCAGAGTACCAAGGCATCAGGCAAAGGTTGCCATTTCGGTGCAACAAGACCAAGACCAGGAGAACTGCAAGACGGAGGTCATTGTGGAGCCCAAGATGACGTCACCACCACAGCTTTGTGCAGGCGAAGACTACTTTTGTCAGGATAGCTAGTACTAGCTGCCCCCCTTCAAATTAGCCCGCCATTGTTGGCTCCCTTCCCGCTCGATATTTAGGAAGAGGACCAGGGACTCTATAAATAGGACCAACCACCCACAGAACCAGGGGGACGGGAGAAGAGAGAGAGAGAGAAGGGTGGCTGAACTCCTCCCAGCAGTTCATTGCCCCGGCTAAGAGCAGACCCTCGCGAGGCTGTTCTTCCTTGTATTGTTCATCATCATCAGCCCAAGAGGCAATCCACCACGCCACACACTGGAGTAGGGTATTACACCACAACGGTGGCCCGAACCAGTATAAACCCTGTGTCATTCGTGTTGTTCTTTCCATTGCTTAGATCTTAGCGAGGCGGAGGGGTGCAGGTAGGTAGGAGGCGAAATCTCCGCGTGCACCCCAGTGTTCGAACCTCAAGGGTCTGCCAGAAACCGAAATCCAACAGGAATCACCAATGCCACAAAGAGGGATGGCGGTGAAGTCGAACTTGGGAGCATCATCTTGGAACTCGTCAGGCTTGGACATCGTGGTGGTACTAGCCTCATGCTCGTTCTCACGGAGCTTGGTCATCGCGAAGTGAGCTTGGGGTGGAGAATCTTTGGCCTTCATGAGTTCTTGTTCTGCCACGAGAGCACGATTGTAGTTGTCGTCGAGGGACTTGTAGTTCTCGAGGAAGATCGTCTTGGAGATGTCGTTGTGCAATCCCATCATGAAGTGGAACTTCGTCGAAATGGGGTTGTCCATGCCGGCTCATCGCAAGGCAATCTTCATATCCTTGAAGTACTCGTCGATGGACTTGGATCCTTGGATGGTGTTCTCCAATTGCTGTTGAAGTTGTTCCGTGTAGGTTGGAGGCACGAACTCTCACCGCAAAGCTCTCTTTGTCTTGGGCCAACTCATGTCATAGGTCTCTGAAGGTGCATGAAGCCACCATGTGGACATGTAGTCGTGGAAGTTCCTTGTGGCGCACTTCACTTGATCTTCGGGAGGAACTTGATGTAGCTTGAGGTAGTCGTCCATCAAATGCTCCCACTCGAGATACTCCTCGGGTTCTTGAGTCCCATAGAAAGGAATCGTGTGGTCGATGTCGAGGTCGTAGTAGCTCGTGGAAGTCGCGGACTTAAGCTTGGGGAGCTTCTCTTGAGGTTCTTGTGGGCGAAGATGCCATATATCCGAAGGCGAAGATGCCTTGAAGTCGCTTGGCGAAGATGCCAAGGGAGATGGTGAAGTCGTTGAGCGGTTGTTGGTGTTCAGCTCTTGACGTTCACGTTCTTTTTGGTGATGGTGTCGATGCCGATGTGATCTTGCTGGAGATGGTAGCTCGGAGGCATGTGCTCTTAAGCGTCTTCTCGAAGATGAGGAAGATCGCTTGTACGACTTGATGAGGGCTTTGATCTCCTCCATTTGAGCTTGCATCTTGGCGTCGTTAGAGTTATTCATGGCATCAAACTCGTCGTTGTTGTTGTAGACCAAAGGTGAAATGCCTTGCCTGTCCATCACAAGACTCGAGTAGAGGTGAGTAGGAAATGAGATAACAATACCAAGTTACCTTTTCCCAAAGTTGAGGATGTATCCCAGTTCACTCAATGTGAGATGAAAGAATAGTGGAATTGGTACCGGACTTGTTCACTCACACCTACAAACTAAAGCTTATGGAGTAGCTCGGTGAGGATAGTGGCACAAAAATTTAATGTAAAATGGTAGCAAGAGTCAATAAAGTTGAAAGAGATTCACAAATTCGCAAGTGAAACAAGTAGACCAATAGCAATATGTGGCACACGGAAACACACACACGGATAGATAAATGGGGTCGCGCAACCAATGAATGAGCACAAAATGTGGAATCCACGGAAAACGATCGTGTTGCACAACTCAAGAGAGATGCTAGCACGATTGCTCTATAGGCATATACGACAGTTGTGCACAACCTATAAGATGCAAAATGTATCAACTTCTATCCCAAGTATGCTATATATGTATGATGTTCCAGTGGTATGATCCAAGATGATCGGATATGACAATCTTATGGAATGTGGTATGACGCTATGGCTCTTGCTTACAAGCTTGTTTGCTCACTCTCTTTTTCTTGAAAGCTTTATTCTTTTTTTGTATATGGCCACAATGCGAAATGCACTAACCAAGATAGCAATTGGGTATATACGGGAACAAACTTGTGGCACAAGGGATGATATGATACCAATATGATATGGTATGGTATGTACGCAATGTATGGGCGGATCACTAATGTGCACAAGTGACGTTGCCCGCAATACTCAAATGGCTAGTCTCGATAGGCAAGTGACGCAAAATGGGCTAGGGGTTATCAATGCAATGGCAAGGGAATATACAATGGAGTGATACCATAATACCGAGATGATATCGAGGTTACCGTCCGTGGCGATGATGAGTGGCGGTGATCTTGATGGAGATACCAAGATGATGGAGACTCGTCCCTATGTAGCCGAAACACCTTAGGAAACGGAAAAACCACGAACTCAAAATCTCAAATGTCAAATGTCAGAATGGTGGTAGCGGGAATGCAGTGGTGGTTTTGTGGGAGCTCAATGGAATTGCGAAATGGCAATGATGGGTTCGGAGTACGCAATGCGGAAATGGAGGGCAAGGTGGTGGACTATACACGGTGCCGTAGTTGGAAGCTCGGTCCCTAAGTAGTCGAAACACCTTAGGAGACACAACTCACAACTCAAACAAAATTGGGTTAAGTTGGGGCGGCGGGAGTGTATAGTGTTCAAGCCTATGCGAAAGTTATGGTGGTGGTGGTGGTGGTTGATGCAGAAGCAACCATCCCTAAGTAGACTAGACACCTTAGGAGACTTAAATCACTCCTCAAACAACCACTAATGCGATGGGGATCAATATTGGTTAGGTTGCAAAAGTCGGTGGTGGTGTAGCGGATGATGTGGTGGAAACCCTAGGCAAAGATGCCAAAGTTTAAAAAACTTGATGGTGTCAAAATATGTTGGTGGTGTTTTTTGGGGAAGGGGGAAGTCAAGAGCTTTTCAACGAGCTAAAGAACGTGAAAATCGGACTCCGAATGAATTAGTTATGGACAAAACAAAAATCAGCCGAAATGGGAATATACAGGTTACGGACGTCGGAAGATGGTTGGATGTCCGGGGGCCGGACGTCCGGGCGGGATCGGTTTAGGAGTTCCGGTCGTCTGGAAAAGGTCGGGCGTCTGGTTTTTCCTGGGGCTCCAGACGTCCGTAAAACGTCGGTCGTCCGGGGGTCGGGGTCAACGTGAGATGCGAGATCCGGGCGCGATTTTGGGCGGAAAATGAAGATTTTGGGGTCAAAATTGATGAGATTTCGTGGATGAAAGATGGGGAAACTTGGGGAGATGCTAGATCCACTTGAACCCATGCAAATCCATGGATCAAAATCAACAAAACCTCCTCAAACCAACAAATCACAAAAAAAATTGGGGCTATTTTTGGTGGGGAATTTTCGAATTTAGGACGAAATCAACAAAAATAGGCTAGCAAACACAACGGGGAGGCTCCAAAATCGTGATCAACGTGGCTCTCATACCAAGATGATGTAGGGTGGAACCCTATACGGCCAATCTTTCACGAAAGGAGCGGATCCCAACTAAGAACACGAAGAACACGGGGAAGAACAGAGAGAAATCGCAAGGGGAAACAGTCAAAAACAAGTCCAATCACACATCCACTAGACAATCAAACACACAAGATCCACAAGGTACATGAACAACAAAGGGAAAGGTGCAATGTAAGGTTCATCTCCATGAGGAGGTCTTGAATGATATAGTTCATCCCAAAAAAAAGGAGATGGGGATTGAATCCTAGAAGGATCTTCCCACAAGGGGGTCTTGAATCCAAGGTGGATCTTTTCTGAAGAGGGGCCGCGGTCTCTCTCGTGGAGTAGATCCGTAATGGTTGAGCAAAGCTCTATCTCTAATGAGCTACTACATTGCTAACCCTAAAACATAGGTGGAGGGGAAGTATATATAGTCTAAGCGGCGAAGGGGTACATGGGCCTCGACCAAGAAGCACTGCGCGTAGGCAGGGAGGGCCGGATGTCCGGGGCTTCACGGTGAGCCGGATGTCTGGGCTAACGGAGCTGGTCACGGTGCTCTCTGGAATGGCTTGTCCGGATTTCTGGGGGCGAGGCCGGATGTCCGGGTGTTGGCGAGGCGCCGGATGTCCGGGGCTGACGCCGGATGTCCGGGGCATGTAGCACTTCGACTGCATGACTATTGCTGTTGTTGACATCTTCAGGGGCCGAATGTCCGGGCCAGGGCCAGATGTCCGGGTTGATGCGGAGCATCCCAAGGTCATCCCCATGGACCTACCATCGCCTCACCAAGTGACTAGCGGACCCATGACACGAGCACGTGCAAGAGCTCTCGAAACCGAGGTGACATCACTCCTCTCAGATTTCCACTTCGATGCACATGAGACATGGCTACTACCTCATATGGACACGTTGTGCATACTCAGGTATCATGGAGAAGCTAAGGAGCAAGGAGAAGAAGAAGAGGAAGATGGACGTGAAGAAGGAGACAAAGAAGAAGAGCTACTCAAAGTCTCCAGGCTCCAGACGACCGACGAACCCCGGGCGTCCGATGACCTCCAGTCTCCGGACGTCCGGCCTCCTCCGGACGACCGACACTTCCACACCCGAGCCAAAACAGACGGACATCCGATGCCCCACGGACGACCGATTCTAGGACGTCCGACCCTAACCGGATGACCGACCGAAGGCCACCCGAGCCGAATCTACGAACTTCCGACAGGCACCGGACATCCGGACCCTCGCGAGCCTCCAGACGACCGGTGACCTCCGGACGTCTGACGCCTGTGCATTGTTTCGTGTTGGGCCGCAGCCCATGTACCCCTTCGCCCCCCCCTCTTTTGCACTAAGACTATATATACTCCACCTCGTCCAACTTTCTAGGGTTAGTGTTGGTTTAGCTCCTCGTGAGAGACCGCGGCCTCTTCGGAGAAGATCCCTTTGGATTCAAGACCTCCTTGCGGAGAAGAACATCAAGACCTCCTTGCGGAGAAGAACATCAAGACCTCCTTGCGGAGAAGAACATCAAGACCTCCTTGCGGAGAAGAACATCAGGACGTCCTCACGGAAAAGACCGTTACCCTTGTATCGTCCCTAGTTGATCGTGTACCGTGTGAACTCTTATGTATCCGAGGATCTAGCACATGTGTGACTATCTTGTGGTGGTTTAGTGTTTCTCCCGTGTTTTCCTTTGTGTTCCCCTCGTTTTCCCCTTGTGTTCTTCATGTTCATCGCGGGTTCCGCTCCGATCGTGAAAGATCAGCCCCTAGGGTTCCTGCCCTACATCATCTTGGTATCTAGAGCCACGTTGATCACGATTTCGGAGCCTCCCCGTTGTGTTTCCAGCCTTGTTTTCTTGTTTTTCGTCCTAATTCAAAAAGTTCCCCACAAAAATAGCCCCAAATGTTTTTCTTGATTTGTTCATGTGTTGAGATTTTTTTGGTTTGGATCCATGGATTTGCTTTGTTTTGAGTGGATCTAGCTTTTCACCCCTTTCCCCACCCTTTGCATCCACAAAATCCTCCGGATTTGACCATTTTTTTCGTCATCCTCATCACCAACACGTGAAGTTCATCGCGTGCCCGAAATTCGAACAGGTACTGGACATCCGACCCAGCCCGAACGTCCGACGACCGGACGACCGACCCAGCCCGGACGTCCGACCAACCCTGACGAAACTGAATTTCTTTCAGTTTTGCACCACCACCGCCCCACATTTCTGCGTACGCACTCCTACCACCTATACACCATCACCACTTCCGCATACCATGACCATTGCTTACCCGTCTCACATTACGACATGTGTTGCCACTTCGAGCTTTGAGAATTTGAGTTGTGGTTCCGTATCCTTTTGTGTTTTAGCTATCTAGGTACGGTTCGACATCAATATCACCACCGCTCATCTTCGCCACGGACTCGTCATCAACAACAACCTCGACTACATATTGGTATTTCGGTCCACCATTTTTCACACCATACTGTAAGCAAGAACGGTAACCTCGTTTTGGTATTGGACATATCACTCTTGCCATTACATTGATAGCCATCATAGCCTTACTCCTTTGCGTTGCTTACCCATCGAGATTAACCATTGAGTATTGCCGGCAACGAGACTTGTGCACATTAGTGATCATACTTCCCATAGCATACATACATCATTGTTGCATATATTGGTATCATCTCTTGTGTCACAAAGTTGTCATCGCATACACAATTGCTATCTTGGTTAGTCAAGCATTGCATGAGAAAAGAGCTCAAACATCAAAGAGCCAAACAAGCTTTTAAGCAAAGAGGAAAGATAAGAAAAGAGCTTTTAAGCAAGAACCATAGCATCATACAACATTAAAATTGTCATACTCGATCATCTTGGATCATATCATAGAAACACCTTGCATAGAGCATACTTGGGATAGAAGTCGTTGCATTTTTGCTAAGTAGGTTGTGCACAAGTTCTTTGTATCCTCCTATTGTGCAATCGTGCTAGCATCTCTCTAGTGTTGTGCAACAAGAGCATTTTTGTGGATTCCACATTTTGGCTCACCCTTGGTTGCACGACCCCACTTATCTTTTTGCATGTGTGTTTCCGTGTACCTTATATGCTTGGTCTACTTGTTACATTGCATCTTGCGTATCTTTTCCAACATTATTGAAGCTCACTTACAATTGCATCAAACTTTGTGCCACCATCCTAACCAAGATCCACCATAAGATTTTACTTGTGTAGGTGTGAGAAACCGACAAGAGCTAGTACCAATTGTGATATTTCCTTGTCCTACATTGGAGTGATCATCGATCCACTTTCAACTTCGGTCAAGGTACATTTGGTATTCGTTCTTCTCTTTCTACCACTCACATTTTTCTTGGAATGATGGATAGGTCGAGTACTTATACCAACCCACTCTTCATTGAGCACGACGACGAAATGAACTCCTACGTTACCAAGAGCCACCTCTTTGGTGCACAATGTGTTTTGCATCAAGAGCAACAAGCGATGAGTGAACGCATCGACAACCTTGCCGCCAACTTGCGACTCTCTGAGCAATGTATAACGGACTACTTCGACCACAAGCTCGAAGATCACAAGCAAGAGAATGACGAAAGGATGGACGAGATTCGTGCTTTGTTGCTCAAACTCTCTTCTTCCACTTCATCCTCACCAAGAAGGACTCGCTCAAGTCGACACTCTGACTTCACCCTCTCCGGCACAAGTACACCGACATCGAACACTCTACGTCATGCCGCGCGCAACGATCGTCAAGCAAGCATCAATCCTCTATGCGACACCGACTCTCAAGAGCATCGACGATGTCAAACCCAAGAGGCTTTTGCGCTAGCACGCGAACAGCAACGACAACACCAACTTGAAGAGGAAGAGCGAGCGCGCCTACAACAGGTTGCACAAGATGCCGAGGCACAACGCCAAAAACAATAATTCCGTGAAGCTCAAGCACTTGAGGCGCAACAAGCCCTCCAAGATTCAAGTCGACCGTAGCCAACCGAGGTCGACAAGTCCGTGAACAAGAGGAAGCACTTCGTGAAGAACTTCATGAACGACGACATCAAGCTCGCGTGCACCGTCACGTTCCTCAAGTTCCTCCTCGAGCTCGACAAGCTCCTCCACAAGCTCGCCAAGAACATCAAGTTCATCACGAGCATGAAGAGAATGGACATCCTCCACGACAAGTCCAACATGAGGTTGAAAATCCTCCTCACCAAGAGTGACACGAGCTTGACAATCAACTACAACACGGGCGTCATCATCCCCGACCCCAACACAATCAAGAGCAACACTATGGCAAGCTCAAGTTCACCAAGCCCAAGTTCAACGGAAGCAAGGATCCCGAAGAGTACCTTTCATGGGCATTGAAATTTGACAAGATCTTCCGTTTGCACAACTATGACGAAGAGAAGAAGATCGCGATGGCATCCCTTGAGTTCCAAGACTTTGTCCTCATTTGGTGGGAACAAGTCATCGAGCGCTGAGAGGCAAGAGGTGAACCACCCATTACATGGGCGCAAATGAAGGTTGTCATGAGAGCATGCTTTGTGCCTACCTACTACAACCGCGACCTCTTCAAGAAACTCCAACTACTGAAGCAAGGAACTAAGAGCGTTGAAGAGTACTGCAAGGAGATGGAGATTTCCATGATAAGAGCCAACGTCACGGAACACGATGAGCAAACAATGGCACGGTTCTTGAATGGACTCAACCATCCTATCAAGAAGATCACCGACTTCAAACCATACTTTAACGTCATCGAGCTAGTGCATAAAGCTACCAAAGCGGAACGCCAAGTGCAAGATGATTTCAAGTATGCCAAGTTATCATCCAAGTCATACGGCTTCTCCAACACCCAAGCTTCAACGACTCCAACACCGTCTACCAAGCATTCTACTAGCAACATTGACAAGTCGAGTTCCAAGAAAGCTTCGTCAACTCCTAGTCATCCTCCTACTACAAGCAACTTCAAGCCGAGAGCTTCATCATCATCCACTCCAACCGATGAGACCGTCAAGACGAGTTCCTTCAAATGCTTCACATACGGAGGCCGAGGCCACAAGTCCTACGAGTGAACCAACAAGGGAACCATGGTGTTCAACGACGATGGCACTTATGACTCCATGAGCGAAGGCGAAATGGAAGCCCTCGAGCAAGTCGCCATGCACCGCCAAGTGAACAATGAAGAAGAACATGTCTTTTGCGATGAAGATTCAAGTCCCGCTCTTGTTGTCTCCGAAGTCTTGACTCTCCAACATCACCACGAAGAAGACCAAAGATGCCACATATTCCAAACATATCATTACTATCGAGATTCAACACAAATAGACCACTCTTCAAGGGTGCATGACCATAAAAGATATTACTCATATAAATAGAACAACCATTATTCTCAGATTTAAATGAATAACCTTCTCACATCAAACAAGATCTAGATATAATGTTCATGTGTAATGCTGGCACCAAATAAAAATTATTCAGGTCTAAAACTAATCCTGAAGGTAGATGTGGAGGTATCGTGTCGACGGCGATCACATCGACTTTGGAACCATTTCCCACGCGCATCGTCACCTCGTCATTAGCCAGTCTTCGCTTAATCTGTAGTCCCTGTTTCAAGTTGCAAATATTAGCAACATAACCAGTATCAAATACCCAGGTGCTACTGCGAGCTCTAGTAAGGTACACATCAATAACATGTATATCACATATACCTTTGTTCACCTTGCCATCCTTCTTATCCGCCAAATACTTGGGGCGGTTCCGCTTCCAGTGACCAGTCCCTTTGCAGTAGAAGCACTCGGTCTCAGGCTTAGGTCCAGACTTGGGTTTCTTCTCCTGAGCAACAACTTGTTTGCTGTTCTTTTTGAAGTTCCCTTTCTTCTTCCCTTTATCTTTTTTTCATGAAACTAGTGGTGTTGTTGACCATCAACACTTGATGCTCCTTCTTGATTTCTACCTCCGCAGCTTTTAGCATTGCAAAGAGCTCGGGAATCATCTTATCCATCCCTTGCATATTATAGTTCATCACGAAGCTCTTGTAGCTTGGTGGCAGTGATTGAAGAACTCTGTCAATGACACTATCAACATGAAGATTAACTCCTAGTTGAGTCAAGTGGTTATGGTACCCAGACATTCTGAATATATGTTCACTTACAGAACTATTCTCCTCCATCTTGCAGCTGTAGAACTTATTGGAGACTTCATATCTCTCAATCCGGGCATTTGCTTGAAATATTAACTTCAACTCCTGGAACATCTCATATGCTCTATGACGTTCAAAACGTCGTTGAAGTCCCGGTTCTAAGCCGTAAAGCATGACACACTAAACTATCGAGTAGTCATCAGCTTTACTCTGCCAGACGTTCTTAATGTCAGCAGCAACATTTGCAGTAGGCCTGGCACCTAGCAGTGCTTCCAGGATGTAATTCTTCTGTGCAGCAATGAGGATAATCCTCAAGTTACGGACCCGGTCCATGTAATTGCTACCATCATCTTTCAACTTTGCTTTCTCAAGGAACGCATTAAAATTCAACGGAACAACCGCACGGGCCATCTATCTACAATAACATAGACAAGCAAAAATACTATCAGGTACTAAGTTCATGATAAATTTAAGTTCAATTAATCATATTACTTGATAAATCCCACTTAGATAGATATCCCTCTAATCATCTAAGTGATCATGTGATCCATATCAACTAAACCATAACCGATCATCACGTGAGATGGAGTAGTTTTCAATGGTGAACATCTCTATGTTGATCATATCTACTATATGATTCACGCTCGACCTTTCGGTCTCAATGTTCCAAGGCCATATCTGCATATGCAAGGCTCGTCAAGTTTAACCCGAGTATTCTGCGTGTGCAAAACTGTCTTACACCCGTTGTAGATGAACATTGAGCTTATCACACCCGATCATTACGTGGTGTCTCGACACGATGAACTTTGGCAACGGTGCATACTCAGGGAGAACACTTTTACCTTGAAATTTAGTGAGAGATCATCTTATAATGCTACCGTCAAACAAAGCAAAATAAGATGCATAAATGATAAACATCACATGCAATCAATATAAGTAATATGATATGGCCATCATAATCTTATGCCTTTGATCTCCATCTCCAAAGCATCGTCATGATCACCATTGTCACCGGCGCGACACCTTGATCTCCATCGTAGCATCGTTGTCGTCTCACCATCTATTGCTTCTATGACTATCGCTACCGCTTAGTGATAAAGTAAAGCAATTACAGGGCGATTGCATTGCATACAATAAAGCGACAAGCATATGGCTCCTGCCAGTTGTCGATAACTCCGTTACAAAACATGATCATCTCATACAATAAATATAGCATCATGTCTTGACCATATCACATCACAACATGCCCTGCAAAAACAAGTTATACCTCCTCTACTTTGTTGTTGCAAGTTTTACGTGGCTGCTACGGGCTGAGCAAGAACCATTTTTCCTACGCATCAAAACCACAACGATAGTTCGTCAAGTTAGTGTTGTTTTAACCTTCACAAGGAACGAGCGTAGCCACACTCTGTTCAACTAAAGTTGGAGAAACTGACACCCGCCAGCCACCTGTGTGCAAAGCACGTCGGTAGAACCAGTCTCGCATAAGTGTACGCATAATGTCGGTTTGGGCCGCTTCATCCAACAATACCGCCGAACCAAAGTATGACATGCTGGTAAGCAGTATGACTTGTATCGCCCACAACTCACTTGTGTTCTACTCGTGCATATAACATCTACGCATAAACCTAGCTTGGATGCCACTGTTGGGGAATGTAGTAATTTCAAAATTTTCCTACGCACACGCAAGATCATGGTGATGCATAGCAACGAGAGGGGAGAGTGTCGTCCATGTACCCTCGTAGATCGTTAAGCGGAAGCGTTATGACAACGCGGTTGATGTAGTCATACGTCTTCATGATCGACGGATTCTCAGTACCGAATGTACGGCACCTCCGTATTCAGCACACGTTCAGCTCGGTGACGTCCCGCGAACTCACGATCTAGTAGAGCTCGAAGGAGAGTTTCGTCAGCACGACGGCGTGGTGACGATGTTGATGAAGCTACCCACAAGGCTTCACCTAAGCACCGCTACAGTATGACCGAGGTGGATTATGGTGGAGGGGGGCACCGCACACGGCTGGGAGAGATCAATGATCAACTTGTGTTTGGGGTGCCCCCTGCCCTCGTATATAAAGGAGCTAGGGGGAGGCGGCCGGCCAGGAGGAGGGCGCGCCAAGGGGGGGAGTCCTACTCCCACCGGGAGTAGGACTCCTCCTTTCCTAGTAGGAGTAAAGAAGGGGAAAGGGAAGGAGAGAGGAGGAAGGAAAGGGGGGCGCCGCCCCCCTCCTTGTCCAATTCGGACTAGAGGGGGAGGGGGCCCGCGGCCTGCCCTGGCCACCCCTCCTCTTCTCCACTAAGCCCAAATAGGCCCATAACATTCCCCGGGGGGTTCCTGTAATTCCCCGGTACTCTGGTATATGTCTGAAACCTCCCAAAACACTTCCGGTGTCCGTACATAGTCATCCAATATATCGATCTTTACGTATCGATCATTTCGAGACTCCTCGTCATGTTCATGATCATATCCGGGACTCCGAACTACCTTCGGTACATCAAAAAAACAAAAACTCATAATACCGATCGTCACAGAACTTTAAGCGTGCGGACCCTACGGGTTCGAGAACTATGTAGACATGACCCAGACACGTTGCTGGTCAATAACCAATAGCGGAACCTGGATGCTGTAGGATCGAAAGTATGTCTAGAGGGGGGTGATTAGACTACTTGACCAAATAAAAATCTAGCCTATTCCCAATTTTAGTTCTTAGCAGATTTTAGCAACTTAGCACAAACAAGTAATCAACCTACACATGTAATTCTAAGAGTATAGAAGCGGAATGTAAAACAATTGCATATGAAGGTAAAGGGAGGAGTTTGAGGGAGCAAATGCAATGTTGACATGGAGATTTTTTGCGTGGTTCCGATAGGTGGTGCTATCGTACATCCACGTTGATGGAGACTTCAACCCACGAAGGGTAACAGTTGCGCGAGTCCACGGAGGGCTTCACCCACGAAGGGTCCACGAAGAAGCAACCTTGTCTATCCCACCATGGCCGTCACCCACGAAGGACTTGCCTCACTAGGGTAGATCTTCACGAAGTAGGCGATCTCCTTGCCCTTACAAACTCCTTGGTTCAACTCCACAATCCTGTCGGAGGCTCCCAAGTGACACCTAGCCAATCTAGGAGACACCACTCTCCAAGAAGTAACAAATGGTGTGTTGATGATGAACTCCTTGCTCTTGTGCTTCAAATGATAGTCTCCCCAACACTCAGCTCTCTCTCTCATAGGATTGGATTTGGTAGAAAGAAGATTTGAGTGGAAAGCAACTTGGGGAGGGCTAGAGATTAAGATTTATGTGGTTGGAATGGAATATCTTGACTCAACACAAGTGTAGGTCGTTCTCTCTTAGAAAATGTGTACTGGAAGTGTAGGCATGTTCTGATGGCTCTCTCCATGAATGAAGAGTGGGTGGAGGGGTATTTATAGCCTCCACACAAAATCTAACCGTTACACACAAATCACCAAACTCGGTGGGGCCGAATCATGAAACTCGGTCAGACCGATTTAGTTCAAAATGTGAACGTTAGGATTCTCGGTGGGACCGACATGTCAACTCGGTGGGACCGATTACGTTAGGGTTATGGCATAATGTAATCTCGGTGAGACCGATTACACAAACTCAGTGAGACCGATTTTGGTAATGGACTAACAGAGAGTTGGTCAGGCAAACTTGGTGGGACCGATTCGCTCATCTCGGTTGGACCGAAGTGTTACGAAAGGGAAACAGAGAGTTTACATTGCAATCTCGGTGGTACCTATCGCTCATCTCGGTTGGACCGAAGTGTTACGAAAGGAAATAGAGAGATTACAATCCCATCTCGGTGAGACCGAGATCCCTATCGGTGAGACCGAAAAGACTAGGGTTTCTGGCAGTGGGTATGTTAACTGAACTCGGTGGCGCCGGATAGAAAGAATCGGTGGGGGCGAGTTGGATATTTGGTGTGGGACATATGTGGATATGAGAAAGTAGTGGAGGGTTTTGGAGCATATCACTAAGCACTTTGAGCAAGCACCTCATTAAGCAACACCTCATCCCTTCTTAATAGTATTGGCTTTTCCTATAGACTCAATGTGATCTTGGATCACTAAAATAGAAAATGTAGAGTCTTGTGCTTTGAGCTTGAGCCAATCTTTTATCCTTAGCATTTTGAAGGGTCCACTTTCTAATCCATGCCATGTCAACCATTGAGCTTTCCTGAAATATTCATCTTGGAATAGTGTTAGCTCAATGAGCTATATGTTGTTAGGGATTACCAAAACCACCCAGGGATAGTTGCATTTTCAATCTCCCCCCTTTTGGTAATTGATGACAACATATAGATCAAAGCTTCGACAAATGATAAATAAGATTGAAAAACATCGTCGCTTTGAGAAGTAGGTGATAAGCAAGAGCTCCCCCTAAATTTGTGCATTATTTAAAATTTGCTTTTGAATGCAAATGCACAATCGATTAGGATCATGGGTTACTCTTCCATGTCACATACATCTTGCTAGAGCGCTCAAAATGATAGAGATTAAAAGCATGCACTCATCACCAAGCAAGTGAATGATCATATAAGGAATGTAAAGGATAGAATCATTCAACCAAAAATTAATGTAGCATATGATCAAACACTTGATCAACAAGTATCTCAAAAGTAGCTCACACAAGCACACAATAAAGTTTCATACAAAATAGCAAGAGAGATAAAAATCAACACTCTCTCTCGAAGCCTATGATCTATACATTTTTCTCCCCCTTTGGCAAGAAGTTACCAAAAAGTTCAAAAATGCATAGTGCTAAACGACTCTCATGCTTGATCTTCAGGAGGTGGTGAAGAGAGAACTCCAAGGACGAAGGCTTCCGATGAAGTAATTGGAGCTGATGGAGTGGGTGCTGGAGGTGGCACTGGAGCAATGGCTGCTGGTGCTGACACTGAAGCTCGAGTATCTGTCACAAGCATTGCAGCAGACCTTGGAGCTCGTGGCACTCACTTGAAAGCATCAGTAGTAGACTTGCCCTTCCTCTCCTCTGCTTCCTCCTGTAGCTGCTCAACTGCAGTTTGGATCTCAGTGACCTTGATATCCAGATCATAGAACTTCTGCCCAACGATCCTCTCCAAACTCTCATGGTTCTTAGTCAGGGTGGCCAAGCCCTTCTCAATCCTCAGGGTGGATTGGATCAGATATCCAAGTTGATCTTGTTTGGATTTCAAGAACACTTGAGATGCCTCTTCAACAGTTGGCATCTTTGCAGCTTTCTCTGCCTTTGCCTTCTCTCTCTTCTCATGTGCTTGAGCTAAAGATGCTTCATTTTCATCCATCACCACAGTGTTGTCTTCAAATTCAGGATAGATGGGCAGGTGCTCCTTGTCCAAAAGATATTTTCCTATGCCCATCTTTGAGTTAATGAGCTCCTGAATGTGTGGAGCATACCCACAACTCCTCTTCTGATCAGCAGCAGTCCTCTTGATTGTCTCAACAATCAAACTCATGACCTTGAACTTCTGTGGGACATCAAATATGTGCAGCAAGTTTATAGCATGTCCTCTGATCATCTTGTGATCACCTGACTTGGGTAGCAGTGTATGCCTCAGAATCCAGTTTATGGTAGGCAGACCAGACAACAGGTAATGGACAGATCCAAATTTATGTGTGTCCAAGGCAGCATCTGGGATCTCCTTGTACATGTTGGCCATAGTGTTGTGGTCTTTCTTTTTCTCTGCATAAACATCCAAGTCATCCTCATGCTCCTCAGGAGCATTTATAAGCTTGGCCCACTCATCAACTGTGGATTGGTACCTAGTACCTTCAGTGATGAGGACATCAATACCATTGTTACACCCACAGCCCCTACTGTTACATATACTGGACCAATTACTAGAGCTCGCGCACGCCAATTAAATTACCAGCTACTTTCGTTTCTTGGTAATGATTCTAATGTTCATGAGATTATGATGCTGCCTAAATTGGATACATTTGTTTTGCTTACAAATGAAGGGCCTAGCTTGGAGAAGGATGAACATTGGAGCAAGAACACGCATGGAGTTGATGGCATGCGCAAGGGGATCAAGAACGGAGTTACAAGTGATGATTTCAGGACTTTGAAGCCGCCATAAGGAGTGCATGAAGCCTTGGATGAAATATACAAGATGCCACTTCATAATATTCGTCCATAGGCTATTCTAGGTGCTGCGTCACCTTATTAATGGGCCAGGCCCATGTAATTTCAATTTCGAAATACTTAAGTATAGGCTATTTTTAGAGTCCGTATGTGTGGGAAACAAGAGTTAGGGTTGGTTTCGGACCCCACCCTCAAGTGCCATGAAATTCCCCCCTCTTCCTCCATATATACAGCCCTTAGGGCGTCGTTTAGACTTTGGGTTTTGTTTAGATTAAAAGTTCGCCATAGCTGCAACTTCGCATACTTCGTTTGTGTCCAACGACCAGTCCAAGACGTCACAGAACCCCACCTTGATCAATAAAGCTTTCATCTTATATTCGCAATATCCCGATTGCAATCTTAGTTTCTTGCTTGTTCTTTGTTTGCTCGCAGGAAACAGACCCTCGTGGTTAGGTTGATCGTGCTCCGGCATGGTCAATAACCCTCGGAAGTTGGTTTAGCGATTTCTAAGGCGCGATGTCTCGCACGTTCGTAGTCGGATCGTCAAGGTCGACTCCCACAGAAAACGATAGCCACCATCTCATCGAAAACATCGGGACACCTTTGCCTCTATCAAGTGGTATCAGATTTCCAGGTTGCTCGGTGAGATTTTACAGTTTTTCGTAGATTAGATCGAGTCTGTTCTTCATACCTACAGTCCACGAAAAAGCCACACAAAAAAAAATTAGGGTTAGTTCATCATATCCGAACCAATCTGAGCCTTTGCATAATCTTTTTAGGGTTTTTGCTTTGTTGAATTTGCGGTTGCATCGTCGTGTCAAGTTGCTGGTCTTAGAGTCTAGTCTTTTAGAGTTTTGAGTTCTGGTCATAAGTTGTCACGCTGCCGCCGCACCATCTTCATCGCCCATCTACCACTTTTGCTTATCCGCCACCGCTCTGAATCCTTATCCATATACCACTACCAATCCGTATCCATATACCACCATCAATCTCTATCCATATACCACCACCGCTACCATATACCACCACCGCTGCCATATACCACAACCATATATCCACCACCAATCCGAGTTCTTCTCCTATTCGGTTTGTTCTTGAGATCAATCTCAATTCCGATTCGTGTTTCCTTGCCTGCGTAGGTCTCGAAAAAAAAAAGAGTCTGGAGACCCCCGGGCAGTTTTTAGGCCAAAATTTTCACGGGCAAATTTTTTTCCCTATCCTATTTTTAGGCTTTTCTGAGTCTTTTGAGCCACGTGCCATCATAGTGATTTTTTGTCGCACTTTTTCGTCGTCGCTGCCCTGATTTCCGAAAAAAAAGTGAAAAAAAATTTCGTGCCCATCCTATCAGTTTGACGAGGGAAGAGTTTTGAGACACTCGCCATTATAGTGATTTTTCGCAAAAAAAAGAGGAGCGCAAAAAAAGGAGCGCAAAAAAAGAGCGAAAAAAAAGAGTTCCAGAGTGTGCTTTTCCCTTATTTACGTGCAGCGCCGTGATTTTGTTAGTGTTCTAGGCTCGCGTCTCTAGCACGGTCTAGCCTAGGACCAGCACAGTACCGTCGTTGAGCGTTTATTCAACTTTGCATCTCTGAATTGATTATTGCTGACCCTTTTTGCTACCATACTATAAGCCTTCCCAGCTCCACATACATCTACGTCGTGCGTTTGACTCTCCCTGGCAATCGCTCTATCCATGCTTTTGAGAGTTTTGACTACAACGGTTGCCGATCACCGCCTGCTGCTGGGTAAGAACTGGTAAGAATTTGAGATTTGCTTGACGGATTTGTGACACCCGCCACCACCACTTGTTAGTAGTCTGTAGGATCATATTCTTGTGTGTTTCTATTGCTGCTAACCATGCCAGGATCACAAGCCGACGAGACTGACTGGGAGAACTTGACGAACAAGGAGCTTCATGATACGTTTCAGCAAATGATGAATGGACAGGTGCAAGATGTGATAAACAGATTTGAAGAGGCCATGGAGAAGATAGATGGCATGGAGAAGACGTTTGAAACAAAGCTCGATAACAAGTTTGCTGAATTGCTTTCGCGTTTTCCACCACCACCACCGGCTGCTCCTGCCGCACCTCTGCAACAACAGCAACAACACCGACTACCTCCACGTCGGGAAACAGCCCTCCGCCGAGCGAGCCGTGTCCCTCTTCAGTCGGGCCAAACTGCTGGTGCTGCTGTTGATACTTCTGTGGCTCCTACTGCTGATGTGGAGGAGGATGATTATGTGGGAGATTATGAGGATGAGGTTGATCAAAATCAGAACTACGTGCCACCACCAGCACAGCAACCACCAGGTCGTCCACATGCAAATAATGGCAATGGTAGGGCTCACCCTCAGGTACGAGATCATGACCATCTCCCTAAACTAAAATTGAATATTCCACCATTTGAGGGTAGATATGTTCCTGATATATATCTTACTTGGGAGTTAGAAACTGAACAACGATTTACATGTTTACAATATCCCGAGGAGAGACGTGTTCCTGCTGCTGTTTGTGCTTTCACTAGTTTTGCATGTGTTTGGTGGTCTGAGCATTGTAGATTATATCCTATTCCGGCTACTTGGGCTGCTTTGAAAACTGCTATGCGTACTCGTTGGGTTCCACCATATTATCAACGTGAATTACTTCAAAAATTGCAGCGCTTAAGACAGGGAAAAAATTCTGTAGAAGAATATTATCAGGAATTACAAACTGGCATGATTAGATGTGGTATTGTTGAGGAGAATGAAGCTATGCTTGCACGTTTTATGGGTGGATTAAATAGAGAGATTCAGACGATTCTAGAGTATAAGGAGTATACTAATATCACTCGTTTATTCCATCTTGCTTGTAAAGCTGAACGTGAAGTGCAGGATCGACAGGCATTGGCGCGGACTAACTTTTCTGCAGGTCGACCTTCATCATGGACACCACGTGCATCATCTACTTCCACACGTTCTGCTACACCGGCGCCTCCGTCGGCTGCCACCTCCAACCGTGATACAATAAAGCAGGCACAATCACCACTATCTGCCAAGAGCACACCTTCTGGGCCTGCAAAGAGCTCTTCTTCATCCATGGCATCAACAGGGCAAACACATGATATTATTTGTCGACGTTGCAAGGGTGGAGGTCATTATGCGAGAGAATGCCCATCTAAGCGTGTGATGATTGTTACTGAGGATGGTGGGTATGAGTCCGCTAGTGACTATGATGAGGAGACTTTGGCTCTTATTACACGTGACGAACACGGTGGAGACGATTCTGATCATGAGACGCAATACATGGCTCCTGAAGATGCTGACAGGTATGAATGTTTAGTTGCTCAACGTGTTTTGAGTGTGCAGGTTACACAAGCTGAGCAAAATCAGAGGCATAATTTGTTCCATACAAAGGGAGTTGTGAAGGAACGTTCTGTTCGCGTGATCATAGATGGAGGGAGCTGCAATAACTTGGCTAGCATGGAGATGGTGGAGAAGCTATCTCTCACCACAAGACCACATCCACATCCTTACTACATCCAATGGTTCAACAACAGCGGCAAGATTAAGGTAACACGTACTGTTCGTGTGCATTTTAGTATCTCTACATATGTTGATTATGTTGATTGTGATGTGGTACCTATGCAAGCATGTTCCTTATTACTTGGTAGACCATGGCAATTTGATAAAAATTCTGTACACCATGGTAGAAACAATCAGTATACTCTTGTTCATAACGATAAAAATATTACTTTGCTTCCTATGACTCCTGATTCCATTTTGAAAGATGATATTAATAGAGCTAATAAAGCAAAACAGGAGACAAATAAGAGTGAAAATCAGATTGTGGCAAAAGAATTTGAGCACCAAATGAAGCCTAATAATAAACCATCTACTGTTGTTTCTGAAATTAAATTGAAAAGTGCATGTTTACTTGCCACCAAATCTGATATTGATGAGCTAGATTTTAGCAAATCTGTTTGCTATGCTTTTGTGTGCAAAGAGGCATTATTTTCATTCGAGGACGTGCCTTCCTCTTTGCCCCCTGCTGTCACTAATATTTTGCAGGAGTTCGCTGACGTCTTTCCACAAGACGTGCCACCGGGATTACCACCTATTCGAGGGATTGAGCATCAAATTGACTTAATTCCCGGTGCTTCGCTACCCAACCGTGCACCATACCGTACCAATCCAGAGGAGACGAAGGAGATTATGCGTCAAGTACAAGAACTGCTCGACAAAGGTTATATACGCGAATCCCTTAGTCCTTGTGCTGTTCCTATCATTTTAGTGCCAAAAAGGATGGTACGTCGCGTATGTGCGTTGATTGTAGAGGCATTAATAATATTACTATTCGTTATCGTCATCCTATTCCTAGGTTAGATGATATGCTTGATGAATTGAGTGGCTCTACAATATTCTCCAAAGTTGATTTGCGTAGTGGATACCATCAAATTCGTATGAAATTGGGAGATGAATGGAAAACAGCATTTAAAACTAAGTTTGGATTATATGAGTGGTTAGTCATGCCTTTTGGGTTAACTAATGCACCTAGTACTTTCATGAGGTTAATGAACGAAGTTTTACGTGCTTTCATTGGACGATTTGTGGTAGTTTACTTTCATGACATATTGATTTATAGCAAATATTTGGAGGAACATTTGGAACATTTACGTGCTGTTTTTATTGCTCCACGTGATGCACGTTTGTTTGGAAACCTTGGAAAGTGCACCTTTTGCACCGACCGAGTATCTTTTCTTGGCTATGTTGTTACTCCACAGGGCATTGAAGTTGATAAAGCCAAGATTGAAGCTATTGAGAGCTGGCCGCAGCCCAAAACGGTCACACAAGTGAGGAGTTTCCTTGGCCTCGCTGGTTTCTATAGGCGTTTTGTGAGAGATTTCAGCACCATTGCTGCACCTCTCAACGAGCTTACAAAGAAGGATGTGCCTTTTGTTTGGGGTACCGCACAGGAAGAAGCCTTCATGGTATTGAAAGATAAGTTGACACATGCTCCTTTACTCCAACTTCCTAATTTCAATAAGACTTTTGAGCTTGAATGTGATGCTAGTGGAATTGGATTAGGAGGTGTGTTATTACAAGATGGAAAACCTGTTGCATACTTTTCTGAAAAATTGAGTGGGCCTAGTCTGAACTATTCTACTTATGATAAAGAATTATATGCTCTTGTTCGTACCTTAGAAACATGGCAACATTATTTATGGCCCAAGGAATTTGTTATACATTCTGATCATGAATCTTTGAAACACATTAAAAGTCAAGAAAAACTGAACCGTAGACATGCTAAATGGGTTGAATTCATTGAGACTTTCTCTTATGTCATTAAACACAAGAAGGGTAAAGAAAATGTTATTGTTGATGCCTTGTCTCGTCGTTATACTATGCTTTCACAACATGACTTTAAAATATTTGGTTTGGAGACCATCAAAGATCAATATGTTCATGATGCTGAATTTAAAGATGTATTGCAGAATTGTAAGGAAGGGAGAACTTGGAACAAGTTCGTTCTTAATGATGGATTTGTGTTCCGTGCTAACAAGCTATGCATTCCAGCTAGCTCCGTTCGTCTTTTGTTGTTGCAGGAGGCGCATGGAGGAGGATTAATGGGACACTTTGGCGTCAAGAAGACAGAGGATATACTTGCTACACATTTCTTTTGGCCAAAGATGAGACGGGATGCTGAGCGTTTTGTTGCTCGCTGCACTACATGTCAAAGAGCTAAGTCACGACTCAATCCTCATGGTTTATATATGCCTTTGCCTGTACCTAGTGTTCCTTGGGAGGATATATCTATGGACTTTGTTTTAGGTTTACCTCAAACAAAGAAGGGGAGGGATAGCATATTTGTTGTCGTGGATAGGTTCTCGAAAATGGCACACTTTATACCATGTCATAAAAGCGATGATGCTGTTAATGTTGCTGATTTGTTCTTTCGTGAAATTATTTGCTTACATGGTGTGCCAAATACTATTGTTTCAGATCATCATACTAAATTTCTTAGCCACTTTTGGAGATGTTTATGGGCTAAGTTGGGGACTAAGCTGCTTTTTAGTACTACTTGTCACCCCCAAACTGATGGACAAACTGAAGTAGTCAGTAGAACATTGTCTACTATGCTTAGGGCTGTTTTGAAGAATAACAAGAAAATGTGGGAAGAATGCTTGCCTCATATTGAATTTGCTTATAATCGTTCATTGCATTCTACTACTAAGATGTGCCCTTTTGAAATTGTGTATGGTTTCCTACCTCGTGCACCTATTGATTTGTTGCCTCTTCCATCTTCAGAGAAGGTTAATTTTGATGCTAAAGAACGTTCTAAATTGATTTTAAAAATGCATGAGTTAACTAAGGAAAACATTGAGCGCATGAATGCTAAATATAAACTTGCTAGAGATAAGGGTAGAGAACATGTTGTGTTTGCGCCTGGAGATCTTGTTTGGTTACATTTGCATAATGATAGATTTCCTAATCTACGCAAATCAAAGCTAATGCCACGTGCTGATGGTCCTTTTAAGGTGTTAGAGAAAATAAATGATAATGCATATAAACTTGAGCTACCTGTAGATTTTGGGGTTAGTCCCACTTTTAACATTGCAGATTTGAAGCCTTATTTGGGTGAGGAAGATGCGCTTCCGTCGAGGACGACTTCATTTCAAGAAGGGGAGGATGATGAGGACATCAATACCATTGTTACACCCACAGCCCCTACTGTTACATATACTGGACCAATTACTAGAGCTCGCGCACGCCAATTAAATTACCAGGTACTTTCGTTTCTTGGTAATGATTTAATGTTCATGAGATTATGATGCTGCCTAAATTGGATACATTTGTTTTGCTTACAAATGAAGGGCCTAGCTTGGAGAAGGATGAACATTGGAGCAAGAACACGCATGGAGTTGATGGCATGCGCAAGGGGATCAAGAACGGAGTTACAAGTGATGGTTTCAGGACTTTGAAGCCGCCGTAAGGAGTACATGAAGCCTTGGACGAAATATACAAGATGCCACCTCATAATATTCGTCCATAGGCTATTCTAGGTGCTGCGTCACCTTATTAATGGGCCAGGCCCATGTAATTTCGAAATACTTAAGTATAGGCTATTTTTAGAGTCCGTATGTGTGGGGAAACAAGAGTTAGGGTTGGTTTCGGACCCCACCCTCAAGGGCCACGAAATTCCCCCATCTTCCTCCATATATACAGCCCTTAGGGCGTCGTTTAGACTTTGGGTTTTGTTTAGATTAAAAGTTCGCCATAGCTGCAACTTCGCGTACTTCGTTTGTGTCCAACGACCAGACCAAGACGTCATAGAACCCCACCTTGATCAATAAAGCTTTCATCTTATATTCGCAATATCCCGATTGCAATCTCAGTTTCTTGCTTGTTCTTCGTTTGCTCGCAGGAAACAGACCCTCGTGGTCAGGTTGATCGTGCTCCGGCGTGTTCAATAACTCTCGGAAGTTGGTTTAGCGATTGCTAAGGCGCGACGTCTCGCACGTTCGTAGTCGAATCGTCAAGGTCGACTCCCACAGAAAACGATAGCCACCATCTCATCGAAACATCAAACATCGGGACACCTTAGCCTCTATCATTCAGACATCCATACAATCTTCCCATCTGGATAGAAGTGGGCAGTGGAGTAGAACTGCATGATCAGCTCATCATTCCACTTGGTGAGCTTTTGTGCAATGAATTCATCAACTCCACATGCCTTAAAACTGTCATACACTCTAGGATAGTGATCTTCATTCTTCTGGATGTACTCCCAGTCTACCTATTTCATGTCACATACAATGGGCTTCTTGTCAAGCAAGACTGTCTCATAGAAGTCCTTCTATTCCTTAGTGTGAAACCTGTAGTCCACAGCAGTTCTTCTCCTGATAGCATATGGATCAGACTCTCTCCATATTCTCAATCCTGCATCCTTCCTGATTTTCATGTTTTCTGCAACTGGATGTGCATCATTGTGGTCAGGGATATTGGGTTTCAGCTTACTTAGCACTTGAGTTTCATCTTCTTCAGCAGCTTCACGCACTGGGGCCTTGTTCTTTTCCTCAGCAGAAATGTTTCTAGTGCTTCTCTTGGGCTTCTCAGCTGGAGCAGCTGCCTTGGGAGCAGCTTTGGGCTTAGATGGAGCAGCCCCTGATCTGATTGCATCTCCCATGAGCTTTTGAGCTTTGGGTGCTGGTGCAGCATCCTCTTTCGCTTCATCATCATCTCTCATAATTGATGATCTGCCAAGCACTCTGGCAGTGGTCTTCTTGACCCTTTCCTTCCTTTTCTTGCCTTCTCCAACTGCCTCTTCAGATGGCTTGGAGGTTTCAGCAGTGGATGCTCTGGCCTTAGACATGGGGACTCTCTTTGCTGGTTGATGTGGAGCATCCCACGTTCATCCCCATGTACACTCCGACTACTCTCCAAGCCCCAAGGATAGATGAGATGAGACCTCGACTATACACCATTGGACACAAGGTGAACTCGCTCCTCTCCGAACTTTCACTTTCTACATGTGAGACATGGCTACTACCTCCAACGTGTGTGCTATGCATGATCAGGTACATAGAAGAAAGCCACGGAGCCACCACATCCAATGGACGAGCTAGCGAGGACGCCAAGTACAAGGACCAAGAGAAGAAGCTCCAGCCACCGGATGACCGGTCGGGACCGGACGTCCGACGCCTGAAGACCCACTGGACGACCATCCACCCCGCACCCAAGCCAAAATGAGCGGACGTCCGACAAGTCCCGGACGTCCGACACACTCCAGCGTCCGGACGTCCGACCGTCCCCGGAAATCCGGCGCCACCTCAACCGAGCCAAAACGCCGGACGTCCGACAAGTACCGGACGACCGGACCCTCGCGAGCCACCGGACGTCCGGTACCTGTCGGATGACCGGCGCCTGTGCGCTGCCATGTGTTGGGCCACAGCCCATGTACCCCTTCACTTACCCCTTCGTGGCCCTAGACTATATATACTCCTCCACCTCCACCATTTGAGGGTTAGCAAAGGATTAGCTCATATTTCGCGTGAGAGCTTTGCTCATCCACTTGGTTACCTTCTCAGAGATTCGAGCCTCCTACGGAGAAGATCCCCCAAGCGGATTCAAGACCCCTCTTTAGGGAAGAACATCAAGACCTCCTCACGGAGAAGACCGGTTACCATCATATCGTCCCTAATTGATCGTGTACTGTGTATCGTTCCATGTATCCGAGCATCTAGCACTTTTGAGACTTGTTCTTGTTAGTTTGAGTGTTCCTCTTGTGTTTCCCTTTGTGTTCTTCGTGTTCTTCGCAGGATTCCGCTCCTTTCGTGAAAGATCGGGCAATTAGGGTTCTACCCTACATCATCTTGGTATCATGAGTCACGTTGATCATGATTTCGGAGCCTCTCCGTTGTGTTTTCTTGCCTAATTTTGTTGTGTTCTTCCCCAATTTTGAAAATACCCACCAAAAATAGCACCAAATTTTTTTGTGATTTGTTGGTTTGAAGAAGTTTTGTTGATTTTGATCCATGGATTTGCTTGGTTTCGAGTGGATCCAGCATTTCCTCAATTTTCCCCACTTTCCATCCACGAAATCTCATCACTTTTGACCCCAAAATCATCATTTTCCGCCCAAAATCGCGCCCGTCTCGCATCTCGTGTTGACCCCGACCATTTCTGGATGACCGGAAGCCCTAACCCGAGCCAAATTTACGGATTTCCGAGCCCTCCCGGACGTCCGGCCCTCGGACATCCAACCATCTTCGGACGTCCGTAACCTGTACATTCCCATTTCAGCTGATTTTTGTTTTGTCCATAATTAATTCATCTGGATTCCGATTTTCGCGTTCTTTAGCTTGTTGAAAAGCTCTTGACATTCCCCTTCCAACAAAAATACTACCAAAACCTTTTGACTCCATCAATTTTTTGGAACTTTGACATCTTTGCCTAGGGCTTCCACCACATCCTCCGCTACTCCACCACCGACTTTCGCAACCTAACCAATTTTGTTCCCTGTCGCATTAGTGGTTGCTTGAGGAGTGATTTGAGTCTCCTAAGGTGTATAGGCTACTTAGGGACGGTTGCTTCTTCATCAACCACCACCACCACTTCCGCATAGGCTTGACCACTATACACATCCGCCACCCCAACTTAACCCAATTTTGTTTGTGTTGTGAGTTGTGTCTCCTAAGGTGTTTCGTCTACATAGGGACCGTGCTTCCAACTCCGACACCGTGCATAGTCCACCACCTTACCCTCCATTTCTGCATTGCCTACTCGCAACCCATCATTGCCATTTTGCAATTCCATTGAGCTTCCATAAAACCACCACCGCATTTCCGCTACCACCATTTTGACATTTGACGTTTGAAATTTCGAGTTCGCGGTTTTTCCATTTCCTAAGGTATTTCGGATACTTAGGGACGAGTCTCCATCATCTTGGTATCTACATCAAGAACACCGCCACTCATCATCGCCAAGGACGGTAACCCCCATATCATTTTGGTATCATGGTATCCCTCCATTGTATATTCCCTTGCCATTGCATTGATAACCCCTAGCCCATTTTGCGTCACTTGCCTATCGAGACTAGCCTTTGAGTATTGCCGGCAAAGTTACTTGTGCACATTAGTGATCTACACCATACATTGCAAACACACCATATCATATTGGTATCATCATATCATCTCTCGTGCCTCAAGTTTGTTCCCGCATATACACAATAGCTATCTTGGTTTGTGCATTGTGCAAAAGTGGCCATACAAAAAAAAGGAATAAAGCTTTTAAGCAAAAGAGCAAAGAGCTTGTAATCAAGTGCCATGGCATCATACCACATTCTCATATCCGATCATCTTGGATCATACCACCGGAACATCATATATATAGCATACTTGGGATAGAAAGTCGATACATTTTGCATCTTATAGGTTGTGCACAAGTGTCGTATCCGCTATAGAGAAATCGTGCTAGCGTCTCTCTTGAGTTGTGCAACACGAGCGTTTTCCGTGGATTCCACATTTTGTGCTCATCCTTGGTTGCACGACCCCATTTATCTATCCGTGTGTGTGTTTCCGTGTGCCACATATTGCTATTGGTCTACTTGTTACACTTGCGAATTTGTGAATCTCTTTCAAAATTATTGACTCTTGCTAACATTTTGCATAAAGAAATTTGTGCCACTATCCTCACCGAGCTCCACCATAAGCCTTACTTGTGTAGGTGTGAGAACCGACAAGAATTGGTACCAATTGTGCTCTTTCCTTGTCCACATTGGAGTGATCATTGATCCACTTTCAAGTTCGGTCAAGGTACATTTGGTATTCGTTCTTGTCTCTCTCCCACTCATATTGGCTCGAGTCTTGTGATGGATAGGCAAGGCATTTCATCTCCGGTCTTCCACAACAACGACGGCGTGAACAACTACATCACCAAAGCGTCAATCTTCTATCTACAACGACAAATGCAAGGCGCACAATCAAGATTGCGAGAGCGCATGAGAACCTCTCCATTGACATTCGCCACTCCGAAGCGAGGAAAAGGGACTACATCGACAACAAGCTTTCCGCACAAAAGGAGGAGCAAGATGCAAGGATGGAGGATATTCGGGCCTTGATCAATTCTACTTCCCCTTCATCATCCTCAAGGCGGCGACGTTCAAGTCACAAGTCTTCGGAGCGCAAAAATGATGCAAGCGCAAGTCGTCCACGTTGTCAGATTTTGGGTTCCGGCAGACCCTAGAGGTTCGAACACTGGGGTGCGCACGAAGATTTCGCCTTCTACCTACCTGCACCCCACCGCCTCGCTAAGATCTAAGCTATGGAAAGAACAGCACAAGAGACACAGGGTTTATACTAGTTCGGGCCACCATTGTGGTGTAATACCCTACTCTAGTTTGTGGTGTGGTGGATTGCCTCTTGGGCTGATGATGATGAGCAATACAAGGAATAACAGCCTCGCGATGGTCTGTTCTTGGCTGGGGGGTGAACCGCTAGGAGGAGTTCAGTCACCCTTCTCTCTCTCTCTCTACGTGATGCTACTCGATCCGATCCTAGCTTGTTTCTCGATTGGCCGATGCTCTCTACCCTGGGGGTGGCTAGTCCTATTTATAGGCAAAGGCCCTGTGCCTCTTCCCAAATATTGAGCGGAAGGGCGCCAACAATTGGCCATTTTAAAGGGGAACATCTGGTACACTTATCCTGACTAAAGTTGGTCCTCTCCTGCAAAAGGCTCGGGTGGTGACGCTGGCTTGGGCTCCACAATGACTTCCTCCCTGCCGTTGGTCTGGTCTTGGTCTTGTTGCACCGAAACGGGTGCCTTTGCTTGATTCTCTCGCCTGCGCTTGCTCCCTTTGCACCAAAGAGGAAAGGAGGACACTGCACGGGCTGGCGCCCGCCTGGCGCCCTTGGTCGTCATGGCTTGCGTCACGGGCACCTCATGAGGTACCATGCCTTGATCTCTCCGCCTCCTCGTGAGCCAGCCTAATGAGGCCGTGCCTGAGGAAGCTCCGTGTCGTCCGCCCCACGAGGCTTGGCCCCTCGCGAGGGTCTTGGGTCTGTGTTGATGAAGATGGGCCGTGCTGGGCCCCTCCTCGAGCCACGCCACAGGCCGCAGGCAGGCAAGTCTGGGGACCCCCGTTCCTAGAACACCGACAGTAGCCCCCGGGCCCAAGGCGCGCCTGGACTTGGCCGTGCAGGGAGGCGAAAGGGCAAGAGCGAAGCGTCGTGGGCCCTAACAGCCTTCGGCCTTGGGCGTCCCGTGGTGGTTGATTGGACGTGGGCGTCTCCACTTCCCCATGGCGCCTCGGCAACTGCACGGACTGGACAAGTCCCTGCATGCAAAGCGGGTCATGATTACCTGCGATCGTGGAGGCCGACGGTTGGCCCTCGCCGGCTATAAGTATGTAGCGGCTCGCGCCCTTCCAGTTCATCCCCGCTTGCTTCTCCTTCTTCTTCATGGCTCCGTCGAGGAGGTTCTCGGCCGCAGAGAAGGGGAAGGCTCGCCAGGTTGAGCCTGCCTCTCCCCCGCCCAAGCGCGGCCGAGGTCGCCCTCGCAAACATCCTATGGCCACCACGGCAGCTCCCCGCGGCCGTGGAGATGATTTCCAGCTCAGTGACGGGCGGACTGCTGCGGCCGTGGGGCGCGCTTCGGTCGCGCATTCCCCTAGGTCGCGCTTTCGCGCTGCAGTGGTGCTGCCGGAGTTCGTCGTGTGGTCGACGGAGCCGACTAGCACCCGGCTTCAACTTCCTCGCTTCCTCCTCGGCGAGCTCCCGGGCGGCCTCTGGCTTCAGGCAGACGGCTGCTGCAGCCGGGCCTCATGGGCTTCATTGGAGGTCTCCGCAGCCGGGAGCCTGGCCTTGACCCGCAGTTGGCAGACGTTTGCCCGCGCGCATGGCCTGAGCCGTCGGTGCACCCTGCACTTCAAGTTTGACGGCGATGCCACCCTCTACGTGAGGGTGTTTGGGGAAGATGGTCGCCGCGCAGGGTGCTGCCTTGAGGACGACGACCGCGGCTGGGGACCCAGCCCCGGCGATGATGGAGAGGACAGCACTCGCGTGATTGGCGGCGCTCAGGGTTCCCCAAGCTTCACCGGTTCTTCTTCAGGCGGCGACTCTTCTAGCGGTGGCCGCGATCAGCCTCCACACCATCGTACCTGCTTGGAAGGTGGTAGCGCGTCTACCTGCCGTCGCGCCTCGGTGAAGCGCGAGAGGGAGTCTGCCTGAGCCCCGGAGGCAGCCCGAGTCTTCCCTGCAGGCCGGTGTGAGGCGAGCTGCGCCTGATTTGCTCTTTCTTTTCCTTTTTCCTGCATAAAAAGACAGTAGCGTGGAGCCCCGCGGGGGCGTGTTTGGGTTATTGTTGTTAATCGTCGCTTTGCTTCCATTATCGTGCCTTCCGGCTATGTGCCCGCGCGTGGATAGTTCCCGGCCCCAGCTGTGGGGGGGGGCACTGACCCAGGGCCTGTGCTCGTGTCGCGGTGCCCGTGGGGTACGGACTAGAGGGGTGCTCCTGTAATGGACCCAAGTCGCGAAACCTTTGAACGACTAGGACAGAAACACTCACGAGGGCACTCGGCTGCCCCCCTCGTGAGGCCTTGCATAGGAGAAATCAAGGCAAGAGAGTGAAAAGTCAAAGAACCACAAGTCAAAGACGGCAACAGCTTCAACAAAACTTCGAATGAGAATGAACAAGCCAACTGCGGAAAGAAAATGAAAAAGCCGCGTCCGGCACCTAATCTAGTCTTTGACGTCTTCTCACTAGCGTGGAGCTAAGTGCTACCACTGGGCGTGGGAGGGAGCCCCAGGGCCTGAGGCTGGCGCTCCTGAGACTCCGGGGCGTGTACAGCCCCAACTCATTATTACGTGAGAGTGTCACGGGCGACGAGCTTCACAGGCATTGGCCTTCTTCACAGGCTCCGGGCCTTTCTTGGGGGAAGCAAGCTTCACGGGCATTCGCCATCTTCACAGGCTCTGGGCCTTTTCCAAAATGCGACAGCTTCACAGGCATTCACCTTCTTCACAGGCTCTGGGCCTTTTCCAAAAAGGATAATCTTCACAGGCATTCGCCTTCTTCACAGGCTCTGGGCCTTTTCCAAAACGCGACAGCTTCACAGGCATTCGCCTTCTTCACAGGCTCTGGGCCTTGTTAGGGGTAGAACCTCCGGAGGTGCTGGATGTTCCATGCGTTCTGGACCGGCACCCCCTCCTGAGTCTCCAAGCGCGCGGAGCCAGGCCTGGAAACATGAACAACCTTGAACGGGCCCTCCCACATGGGAGAGAGCTTGTGCAGTCCCTCCCTGGAGAGAACCCGCCTGAGCACGAGGTCTCCTACCTCGAGAGTTCTGGGGCGGATGTTGCGGCAGTGATATCGTCGCAGTGCTTGTTGGTACCTCGCCGCTCGCAGCGCGGCTTCTCGGTGACGTTCCTCCCCCAGCACGAGGTCCATCCCCCGCATGGCATCCTGTTGCGCCTCGTTGAATGCCAGGACCCATGCGGAGCGACGTCTGACCTCATGAGGGAGGACCGCTTCGGCTCCGTAGACCAGGAAGAACGGGGTCTCTCCAGTCGGCTTGGTCGCGGTTGTGCGGATGGACCACAGCACGGACTGAAGCTCATCGTACCAACCTCTGCCATAGGCCTCCAGCTTCTTCTTGAACGTCCTGGTCTTGAGGCCCCTCAGGACCTCTTTGGCTCGCTCGGCCTGGCCGTTGCTTCGGGGGTGCGCCACCGAAGTGTAGCATATCTGTGTTCCAAGGTTAGCACAGTATGTTTTGAAGAGGTTACTGGTGAATTGCGAACCGTTGTCTGTGATGATGCGGTTCGGCACCCCGAACCGGCTCACGATGCCCCTGATGAACTTGACCGCGGAACCCGCGGGGAAGGTGCGGACGGCCTCTACTTCAGCCCACTTGGTGAACTTGTCCACGGCGACGTAGAGGTAGCGGTAGCCCCCTGGCGCCCGAGGAAACGGGCCCAGGATGTCTAGCCCCCAGACTGTGAACGGCCACGAAAGGGGTATAGTCTGCAGGCCTCCTGCCGGCTCATGGATCTGCTTGGCGTGGAACTGGCAGGCCTCACAAGTCTTCACCAGTTCGACGGCGTCATTGAGTGCGGTGGGCCAATAAAACCCACTGCGGAACGCCTTGCCGATGAGGGTCCGTGATGATCAATGATGTCCACAGTCTTCGCCATGTATATCTTCCAGCAGCTCCTTTCCTTGCTCCCTGGAGATGCAGCGCAGGGATACGTCGTTTGGTCGCTTCCGGTAGAGCTCTCCATCCTTGATGCAGTATGTCGTGGCCTGCCGTGCACACTCCGCTTCCTCCTCCCTTCTCCGGCAGGGTCCCTTGTGTTAAGTAACTCCGGAGTCCGTGATCCAGCATCCCTCCTGAGGTTCCATCGTCAGGAGCAGGCGTGCTCCTGAGGCCGGGCCACAGACCGGGGCTCCTGAGGCAGGTGGCTGGGGGAGCTCCTCCCGAGGCTGAGCCGTGTTTGACAATGACGGCAGGGCTGAGGGCTTGAAGAGCCGCTCCTCGAAACGCCAGGCTCCTGAGGTAACCGCCTGGACGCCCGTTTGGCGATGTCGTCGGCCTCCTGATTGGTGCCACGGGGCACATGCTGCAACTCCAACCCCCAGAACTGCTTCTCCATCCTGCGGACCTCCGCAAGGTAGGCTTCCATGTGCTCATCTTCGGCTCGTACACCTTGTTGGAGAAATTGACAAGGAGCTGCGAATCGCCCTTGATGGTGAGGCGTTTCACCCCCAGGGCAGCTGCGGCCTTCAAGCCCGCTATTAAACCTTCATACTCCGCTATGTTGTTGGAGACCTTTTCACCTTGCTGGAAACAGAGCTGCATCAGCGTAGTAGAGCTTGTCCTGAGTGGGCGATATAAGCACCGCCCCAGCCCCAGCGCCATGCCTGGAGAACGCCCCATCGAAGTACATGACCCAGCCTTCTGGCGCCTCGCTTCCCGGGGAGAGGGACCGATCCTCGTCGGCCTTGAGGCCTGGTGCCTCCGTCCATTCTGCCACAAAATCCGCCAACGCTGCTCCCTTGATGACTCTGGTCAGCTGAATTCGAGCTGAAACGCTTGCAGTTCTATGTTCCACTCAGCGACCCTTCCAATGAGTTAGGGCTCCTGAGCACTCTCTCCAGGGGGTATGACGAGACGACCTTGATGGGGTGACCCTGAAAATAGTGCCGCAGCTTGCGCGAGGCCACCAGTAGCGCGAGGAGGAGCTTCTGAGGCATGGGGTACCGTGCCCTCGCGTCCCGCAACACCGTGCTGACGAAGTACACTGGGTGCTCAACGAGGTTGGGTGCGTCAGTGCTGGTGGCGCCCTCCGGAGACCATGGCGCCTCCTGAGGCGATGAGGCCTCCTGAGGCTGGCCATCTGGGAGAGGGGCCTCTTCCGCCTCCGGTGCACTCCTCTGCGGCGGCTGATCCTCCTCAGCCGCGGTGGCGGTTTCTGTGGGCCTTCCTTGTTCCTGTTTTGCCTTGTCCCGGCTGCTGCTGTGGTTTTGATTCGACGCTCCTCCCTAACCGCCACCAGGGCTGCGCTGGCGGAGTAGGGAGTGGCGGCGAGGTAAAGCACCAGGGGCTCTTGAGGGCGCGGAGCCACCATGACCGGAGGGCTGGTCAGGTATCTCTTGAGATCCTGGAACAGCCTTGTCGGCCTCTTCAGTCCAATCTCAAGGCCCCTATATTTCTTCAAATAGCTGCGAAAGAAGGACAGCGCTCGACTCCCCCAAACTTGGAAGCATAAGCGCCAAAATAGCGCAAGGTCACAGCAGCCCATGAGCTTCATGGCATTGTACTTAACAGACGGTCTAATTGGCGGCTATGATCCTCGAAAGCCTTGAGCCTTTATCCAGGAGAGTTAGCTCGATGACCTACGGACTGGGAACAAGAGCGAAAACCAAAGCATTGCACCGACGGAGGACTCCGAACACAATATCTACTGGGAATTGAAACGCAGCCAGAGTTCACTGAACGCTTATGAGGCTCGCGTAAGGTTTCCCAGGTCTTGTATCAGTCCTGGCCTCCCGAAGGACTTACCACAATGTCATCGACGTAAGCCAACATTCTTCCCGAGCTGCGGGCCCAAGGTGATGTGCATCAGCCGCTGAAAGGTCGCCCCTGCGTTACGCAGCCCGAATGGCATGCATGTGTAGCAGTACACCCCACACGGGGTTAGGAAGGCTGTCTTTTCGACGTCTTCTACCGCCATCTTGATCTGGTGATACCCAGAGAAGGCATCCAAGAAGCATAGCAGGTCGCATTCTGCGGTGGAATCGACGATCTGGTCGATGCGGGGGAGCGGGAACGGATCTTGCGGGCATGCCTTGTTGAGGTTGGTGAAGTCGACACACATGCGCTCCTTCCCTCCCTTCTTTGGCACAACGACAGTGGCCAACCAATCCGGGTATCGACCTCGCGAATGACCCCAGCGGCTTCTAGTTTGCGGGTCTCTTGGACGATGAAGGCCTGCTTTTCTGTGGACTGCCGCCTTGCCTTCTGCTTCACAGGGCGCACGTTGGGGCACACGTTGAGGTGATGCTCGATTACGCTCCTAGGGATCCCCGCCAACTGGTCAGGCTCCCAAGCGAATACCTTCTTGTTCGTGCGCAGGAACTGACCAGGGCCTCCTCCTGCTCGGGCTCGAGGTTGGCGCCTATGGTGAAAGTGGCGTTGGTGGACCCGTCCTCATCGACGGGTATCTGCTTGGTTTCTGCCTTGTCTTGGGTGAACAACTGTTTCTTCTTGGCGGGTGCAGCCCCTTGGGCTCGGGGGTCTCCAAGTCGGCGGGCTGTGCCGACGCCGCCGTCTTGAAGGCGAGCTTGAGCACCCGCAGCGCGTCTCCGGTGTCCCCGTGCACGTGAGGACACCGCTGCTCCCGGGCATCTTCATGAGGTTGTACGCGGGTGCGTCGCGGCCATGAACTGGGCCAGCGCTGGGTAGCCGAGGATGGCGTTGTAGGGGAGGCCGATGGGGGCGATGTCGAAGTCGACCAGCTCCGTGCGGAAGTTGTCGTAGGTGCCGAAGGTTACTGGGAGCCGGATCTGTCCCAAGGAGCTGGACGACTCGCCCCAACGCCTGAGAAGGGCCAAGTGGGTTGCACCGTTCCAGGGGTATGCAAGGTAACACCCCGGATATGATTTACCCAATATGTATCCAACTCTTGCCGTTTCCGGCGTTAAGTTATTTTATTTTCTCGGGTTCGGGTTTTTGTCTCCGTGTGTTGTTGTTGTCATGCATCTCATATCATGTCATCATGTGCATTGCATTTGCATACGTGTTCGTCTCATGCATTCGAGCATTTTCCCCGTTGTCCGTTTTGCATTCCGGCGCTTCGTTCTCCTCCGGTGGTCATTTCTACCTTTCTTTCGTGTGTGGGGATTAAACATTTCCGGATTGGACCGAGACTTGCCAAGCGGCCTTGGTTTACTACCGGTAGACCGCCTGTCAAGTTTCGTACCATTTGGACTTCGTTTGATGCTCCAACGGTTAACCGAGGGACCGAAAAGGCCTCATGTGTGTTGCAGCCCAACACCCTCCAATTTGGCCCAAAACCCACCAAAACCCTCTCCATCATCTAGAGTGTTCGATCACGATCGCGTGGCCGAAAACCGCACCTCATTTGGACACTCCTAGCTCCCTCTACTATATAAAACCCCTCCGAAATCGGATCTCCTCTTCCCTGAATACTAAACTCAATCCCTCTCGCACGGACATGTCTGAGCGCGAACGGAACCCGACAACCGACGACCCAACGGCATGGAGAAAGCTAGAAAGTGATCGCGCCGCCCTCCGCGCCGGCACCAGCCAGCACAGCGAACGAGAGCACTCACGGAACAGCCCAGCAAGAAAACCCACACCGCTGCGTCGCGCCTGCGTCTGTCACGCCTCCGCCACCAGGTCGCGGCCGCCGCCCGCTCTCGTTTCGCACGCGGGAAAGGGCTTCGTCGAACCGGCCGTCCCGCGCCTCCTCGCCACCCCCCCGCGGTCGCGGAAACCCTTCCCCCGCCGGATCTGCCGGCGAGAGGCGCGATCTACTTCTCTCCCTCCCTGCCTCGCATCTAGCTCGCCGGAGCCGCTGGAGCCACCGGATTCTGCTCGGTTCAGCGCGCCGGCATGAAAACTAGATCTAGAAGGGTTGCATCTCTGTTTCCAATCTAGGTTATTGCATAAATGCTCTAACATGTGTAAATCTCCTCATCCGATAAGATCCGTTAATCTAGAGATATAGCATATCCACAATGTTCGCTCAAGAGACTCATTTATCTCATTGCAATCCTTTACATATTAGAGTATACATAAAATTGATGCCCGAAATGCTGTTGAAACAATGCTTATTTTAAAACGATAATTGTAAGAAATCTAATATATCACAATTAGATAAATTGCTTTTAATGCACAATGATATTGTAGCATGGCGAATACTGCCACTCGCATAACTACATGTCGTTTAGTTATAATGTTCATTGTTACATCATATTAAAAAAAGTTGTGCCAGTCACAAAATGTATTTTTGTGAATAGAACAACATGTGTGGAGACTAGCACAAATTAACAAAGTAGGTATGATGCAAATTATTATGATATATAGATACAATATCACATAAAAAAGTACCATTGGTCCATGTTAAAAATAGGCATAACATAATGCCATATGTTCATGTTGTTTCCTAGTGATCCGTGCTCTTTTGAGGATGATCAGTAAGGATGTTTTGTTAATCTTGTAGTGCTCTATCCATCTGTCTTTGTTTGCAAATTTATGGAGCACCCTAGCTTGAGTCAATCGAGCTCTACTTTTGTCATTTCGTGAATCTGGGCATATTGTCTACTTGTTAGCGATTTCGCTGATGATGTTGTAGTTGATCCGTGCATGCCATGTTATTGTTCTTGCCATGTCTAGCTTGTATTTTGTGTATTCTTGATGGGTGCATGCTTAGATTGTCATGGCATGCTCTGTAGTGAGTGCATCGAGCTCGTAAACATGCCTACTTGATATCTGTTTCAGCATGCTCCAGTTTTCACAAAGTCTGAGAACTGATTATGTTTTTGCCATGTTCACATGCTTGCAAATGTATTTTCTGATCCCTTTTGGCTCAAGGTCACTAAGGGACTTTTGTTAAGATCTTCGAGTAGCTCCATGCCATGCTTTACTTTGCCATGTTCAGGTCCTGTAGCATATAGTTTTGTTGCTCCAAAGAGTGCTATCTGATCTGAAATTCCAGAAGAGTGTTAATTTCACTAAGTCTGAAATCTGTTTACCAAATGCATTTTGCCATGCTTGTTTGAACCTGTTAATGGATGAATTGGCCGTATCTCAGTGCTAGTATTTTGTTAAGCATCATGAATTGATTCTTGCCATGTATTTTGTAGCCATGTTTGTGTGCTGTAGCATGTTCATCTTGTTGCTTTTAGATGGCTACTTGCTATAAATCGCAGACCAGTGCCATATTTGATTTGCTTGCCATTTCCAAACCGTAACTCCGATTCCGGTGTTCTTTATATTGTTTTCAAGCAATTTCATCTCATCTTTCCAGTGGCACACTTGGATTTCCATGTTGAGGCCAGGTTCATGCATCTCTTGTCAAATCTTGCATATGCATCCCGCATCGCATCCCGCATAGCATACCATCTTTGCATCATATTGTTTGAGCCTTGCACGTGGTTGATTGTGTCCTTGTTGCTTGTTTGTATTGTTTGGGTAGAGCCGGGAGACGAGTTCGCTAACGACGAGCCCGTTGAGTTTGCTTTCGAGGATCCAGTCAACTCTGACAACGTTGCAGGCAAGATGATCATGCCCTCAAAATCACTTCTATCTTTGCTTTGCTAGATGCTCGCTCTTTTGCCATGCCTATGCTATGATGCCTACCACTTGCTTATCATGCCTCCCAAATTGCTATGTCAAACCCCTAACCCACCATGTCCTAGCAAACCGTTTATTGGCTATGTTACCGCTTTGCTCAGCCCCTCTTATAGCGTTGCTAATTGCAGGTGAAGATTGGAGACCGTTCCTTGTTGGAACACTATTTACTTGTTGGGATATCATTATATTGCCATGTTATCTTAATGCATCTATATACTTGGTAAAGGGTGGAAGGCTCGGCCTCTCTCCTAGTGTTTTGTTCCACTCTTGCCGCCCTAGTTTCCGTCATATCGGTGTTATGTTCCCGGATTTTGGCGTTCCTTACGCGGTTGGGTTATAATGGGAACCCCTTGATAGTTCGCCTTGAATAAAGCTTTTCCAGCAATGCCCAACCTTGGTTTTACCATTTGCCACCTAGCCTTTTTTTCCCTTGGGTTTCTGAAGCCCGAGGGTCATCTTATTTAAACCCCCCCGGGCCAGTGCTCCTCTGAGTGTTGGTCCACCTCGTCAGCCACCGGTGGCTACCAGGGGCAACTCTGGGCTTGCCTACCGGAAGTTTAGACAATCTGAGTGTGCCCTGAGAACGAGATATGTGCAGCTCCTATCGGGATTTGTCGGCACATTCGGGCGGTGTTGCTGGATTTGTTTTAACTTGTCGAAGTGTCTTATAGAACCGGGATACCGAGTCTGATCGGAATGTCTCGGGAGAAGGTCTATTCCTTCGTTGACCATGAGAGCTTGTCATGGGCTAAGTTGGGACTCCCCTGCAGGGTTTGAACTTTCGAAAGCCGTGCCCGCGGTTATGGGCAGATGGGAATTTGTTAATGTCCGGTTGTAGATAACTTGAACCTTAACTTAATTAAAATGAATCAACTGTGTGAGTTACCGTGATGGTCTCTTCTCGGCGGAGTCCGGGAAGTGAACACGGTGTTGGAGTAATGCTTGCCACAGGTTGCTCTCTAGTTACTCGTTCGCGCTTTGCTATCTCTTCTCGCTCTCTCTTGCGAATAGGTTAGCCACCATACATGCTAGTCGCTTGCTGCAGCTCCACACATTTTTTTACCTTGCCTTTCCTATAAGCTTAAATAGTCTTGATCGCGAGGGTGCGAGATTGCTGAGTCCCTGTGGCTCACAGATTACTATTCAACTAGATGCAGGGCTAGATGACTTCGTTCCAGATGACGCGTTAGAGCTCAAGTGGGAGTTCGACGAGGACTCACGCCGTTACTATGTTTCTTTCCCTAATGATCAGTAGTGGTGCCCAGTCGGGGTGATCGGGGCCGTGTCGCATGTTGGGTTTATCTTTTATTTTGGCGCTGTAGTCGGGCCATGAGTGTTTGAATGATGTAATGTTATTTATGCACTTTGTGTGACGTGGCGAGTGTAAGCCAACTATATAACCTTTCCCCATTATTATGTTTTACATGGATGTTGTGATGATTGCCTAACTTGCGACATTGCTTTCAATGCGGTTATGCCTCTAAGTCGTGCCTCGACACGTAGGAGATATAGCCGCATCGAGGGCGTTACAAGTTGGTAATCAGAGCCATCCTGACCTTAGGAGCCCCATTGCTTGATCGTTATTAGCGGTCGAGTTAAGTCTAGAAAAATGTTTTGAGTCATTTAGGAAATATATATCGGAGAGTTTAGGAATTCTTTTTACTCCCCAGTCCCTTCTTCGCTCTGGTGAGGCATCCTGACGTAGAGTTTTGACTCTTCTCTCCTCAAATTTCACTAAAAAAAATTTAGGATCACGCGGGTATCTTGGAATCGTTCCGATGGTTTTGTGACGAGAACATTGTTCTTGGTGCCTCCTGTTCCCGGGAGTTGAGCTCCGAGGTGTTGTCGTCACAATTTTATCGTTGCAGTTCTGGAATACCTGAGTTTAGTACGCCGACATCGAAAATCTCTTTTATGCAGTTCGTTGGTGAGATAACCTCGATGCCACCCAGTACTGGGGCGGGAGTTTGGGAGTATCGCCATAACTTGTATAACAGATGCTTTTTGAAGGTTGAGGTAGATGGTTTCCGAAGTTTTTCTCGGTTATGTATTGAAGGATGGATACAGCTGGATGTAGGATTTGCTAGATTTGGGTGAGATATTATGCTTCCCCTGTATCCCCAACACCTGATTGCATAACCGGAAAGGTTCGGGAGTTTCATAGGTGGGAATTCTTGTAGCTCTAGTTCTTCTTCCACGGATATTTGGTTTGAGATTGGGATTTCTTACCGAGTATTCGTTCTTGATCCGTACCTTGTCGATTTATTTCTCTACCTAAATTCCTACTGGTTTCTCAATTTATGGATATGTGACCATTTCAAGTGGAATGCATTCGTTCATTTTGTTCGGATGTGAAGACTATACATTGCAATTTTCATTCCGTTGGATTCAGCTTCAATATTTGTCTATCAATGTGCTAATGGATGTCAACCTCTTCAGGATGGCTCCTCCAACGCGCACGACCCCTAATCCTGATCCGCCACCACCTCCACCTCCTCCGGAGGCATGGCAAGCTGTGATGGCCGCTACTAATGCAAACACGCAGTTGATCATGCAAATTCTTCAAGAGCGCAATCAAGCGAATCAAGGCAACCAAGGCAACAATCAGAATCACTTTGCTACACTCAACCAGTCCCTTGCTAACGGGCCAAAGACTTTCAGCAATTGTGTTGAGGCAACTGATGCTGACGATTGGCTCGTGGATCTGTGCAAGCATTTCGAGTGCAGTAACGTCAGGCCTGAGGACTTTGTCAAGTTCGCTTCCTTCCAACTCAAAGACCAAGCTGCAGAATGGTTCCAGCAGTACAAGGATTCCAGAGGTGGACGTGTGATTACCTGGGATGAATTCCGTCAAGATTTCAAAGCTCATCATATTCCTCAGAGCGTGGTTGAAAGCAAGCGTGAGGAATTCTGCAACCTGAAGCAAGGCTCTTTGTCTGTCTATGACTACAACAAGTTGTTCTAGAAGCTTGCCCACTTTGCTAAGCAGGACGTCCCTGATGAGAAGAGCATGATATATCAGTTCAGGGGTGGTCTCAGAGAAGAAATCCAGCTAGCTCTTGTTCTCTTTGAGCCCTTGAGGTACGATGAATTCTACAACATGGCATTGAAGCAAGAGGCTGCTCAACTGAGGTGTGATGCTTCCAAGAAGCGAGTCCGAGATGCTACTCCATCTTCCTCTACTCAAGTGGCCAAGCAGCAGAAGTATTGGCTTCCTCCTCCTCCGTTTCGTCAGCCGTATCAGAAGAGCAAAGGTGGCAGTGGATCTTCCCACCCACCCAACCCTGGCTTTCAGAACAAGACTTCGTCTCAAGCTCCAAGATCGAGTGCTCCGTACCACCGTACGCTTTCAGAGGTCACGTGAAACAAGTGCCAACAGAAGGGTCACTATGCCAACAAATGCTTCAATCAGAGGCGTCTTCCTCCTCCTCCTCCTGTGAGATCGGCAAGTACAGCTGTGGTCAAGCATAACCCCAAGTACGCCAAGGTCAACATGGTGAATGCAGCTCAGGCAGAGGACTCATCAGATGTCATCATGGGTAACCTTCCTGTTAACGATGTTCCTGCAAAAGTACTTTTTGACACTGGTGCATCGCATTGTTTCATCTCGAGACCTTTTGCATCTAATCATGGGTGGTACGCTCAAGTTATGCATAAACCGTTAGCAGTTGTCTCTCCGGGTAGATGTTTTCTCGCTAACTATGAGATTCCGGATATTTCTATCTCGATGGGTGATTTCAAGTTTCTGGCTTCTCCAATGGTTCTTGGTGACTCGGATATTGATCTTATTCTCGGGATGGATTGGCTTTCTAAGCACAAGGCTCAGCTTGATTGTGCAGCCAGGCAGATTCAATTGACTCATTCGTCTGAGGATGTAATTGTCTTTGCCGCTCGGGATAATACCATTCGTTTGTTTTCTCTCAATGAGAAGGGTGAACTGGATGCCATCTCGCAAATTCCAGTCCTTTGCGAATATCAAGACGTCTTTCCAGAAGAGCTTCCAGGAATGCCTCCGCACCAGCCAGTTGAATTCGTCATCGATCTTGAGCCTGGCACGGAACCTGTTTGCAAACGTCCTTACAAGCTCGGACCTGAAGAGTTGAAGGAGCTGAAGAAGCAACTCAATATTCAAGAGAGAATGGGTCTCATCCGGCCTAGTTCTTCTCCGTGGGGTTGTGGTGTTCTTTTTGTGAAGAAGAAGGATGGAACGGACCGACTTTGCATTGATTACCGTCCATTGAACAAGAAGACTATCAAGAACAAGTACCCACTTCCCAACATCAACGAGCTGTTCGAACAACTCAAAGGTACCCAAGTATTCTCCAAGCTTGATCTCCGTATGGGTTATCATCAGATTCGAATCCGTGAACAAGATATCCCCAAGACAGCTTTCAGGACAAGCTATGGTTCTTATGAATACACTGTCATGTCTTTTGGCCTCGTCAACGCTCCTCCAACTTTCTCTCGCATGATGAACTTCATCTTCAACGCCTACACCAATGACTTCGTTTTGGTCTATCTCGACGACATTCTAGTCTTTTCGAAGAACAAGGAAGATCATGCCAAGCACTTGCGTTTGGTGCTCGATAAGCTCAGGGAACATCAGTTCTACGCCAAGTTCTCCAAATGTGAATTTTGGCTCGATGAGGTTCTTTATCTTGGGCATATCATCTCTGCTAAGGGCATTGCGGTGAATCCTGAGAAGGTGTCTGCAATTGTGAATTGGGAACCTCCTCAGAACGTGAAGCAACTCCGTAGCTTCCTCGGTCTCGCAAGCTATTGTAGAAGGTTCGTGGAGAACTTTTCTAAGATCGCGAAGCCTCTCTCTAATCTTCTCCAGAAGCATGTCAAGTACGTTTGGTCTCCAGAATGTGACGTTGCTTTCAACACTTTGAAAGAGAAATTGGTCACTGCTCTAGTTCTGACTCCCCCTGATGAATCCAAACCGTATGAGGTCTTTTGCGATGCCTCTCTCCAAGGTCTTGGTGCAGTTTTGATGCAAGAGAAGAAAGTTGTTGCTTATACCTCTCACCAGTTGAAGCCCAATGAAAAGAACTACCCCACTCATGACCTCGAGTTGGCGGCAGTTGTGCATGCTCTTTTGACTTGGAGACATCTCTTATTGGGAAGAAAAGTGGACATCTTCACTGACCAGAAGAGTCTCAAGTACATCTTTACTCAGCCTAATCTCAACCTCAGACAGACTCGATGGGTCGAAATGATTCAAGAGTATAATCCGAGTATCGAGTATACTCCAGGAAAGGCCAATGTGATTGCTGACGCTTTGAGCAGTAAGGCTTACTGTAATAGTCTGATTCTCAAGCCTTATCAACCCGAGCTTTGTGAAGCTTTCCGCAAACTTAATCTGCAAGTTGTTCCTCAAGGTTTCCTCGCCAACCTTCAAGTCACTCCTACCTTGGAAGATCAGATTCGCCAAGCTCAGCTTCTTGATGATATGGTAAAGAAGGTGAAGATTGGGATTGCCAAGAGCCAACCCAAGTACAAGTGCTACCGCCTTGATGACAAGGATACTCTCTTCTTCGAGGATCGTATTGTCGTGCCCAAAGGTGACCTTCGTAAAGTGATCATGAAAGAGGCTCGCAATTCTCTCCTCTCCATCCACCCTGGGAGCACGAAGATGTATCAGGACCTCAAGCAGGCTTATTGGTGGACTCGAATGAAGCGCGAGATTGCTCAATTCGTGAATGAATGTGACGTCTGCAGAAGAGTGAAGGCAGAACACCAAAGGCCAGCTGGTCTCCTCCAACCTCTTGCCATTCCAGAATGGAAGTTCGACCACATTGAGATGGACTTCGTGACTGGGTTTCCAAAGTCCAAATGTGGCAATGATGCTATATTCGTTGTCATCGACAAACTTACTGAAGTGGCTCACTTTCTGCCTATCAAAGAGTCTATCACGGCAGCTCAATTGGCGGAGATCTATACCTCTCGGATTGTCTCGCTGCACGGTATTCCACAGGTGATCTCTTCAGACCGTGGAAGCATCTTTACCTCAAAGTTTTGGGATTCTTTTCAGAAAGCCATGGGCACCAACATCCGCTTCAGCACAGCTTTCCACCCTCAGACTAGGGGTCAAGTCGAGCGTGTCAACCAGATTCTTGAAGATATGCTCAGGGCTTGTGTGATCTCCTTCGGCATGAAGTGGGAGGATTGTCTTCCATATGCTGAATTCTCCTACAACAACAGTTTTCAAGCAAGTTCGGGCAAGGCCCCATTTGAAATTCTGTATGGTAGGAAGTGTCGTACCCCTCTCAACTGGTCTGAAACCGGTGAGCGTCAGCTTTTGGGAAATGACTTAATCACAGAGGCAGAGGAAATGTGCAAAGTCATTCGCGAAAACCTCAAAGCAGCCCAATCCCGCCCAATCCCGCCAGAAGAGCTACTATGATAGTAAGCACCGTGATTTGGCTTTCGAGATCGGAGATCATGTGTACCTCCGCGTCTCTCCTATGGAAGGTACTTGCCGCTTCGGTATTAAAGGGAAGCTTGCCCCCAGATACGTGGGACCTTTCAAGATCGTCAGCAAGAGAGGCGATCTCGCCTATCAAATCGAGCTTCCTTCAAACTTTGCAAATGTGCATGACGTGCTCCATGTCTCTCAGCTCCGCAAGTGCTTCAAGACTCCTGACCGCACCGTCAACTTCGAAGACATTGAGCTCCAAGCAGATCTCTCTTATCGTGAGCACCCCATTGCTATTCTTGAAGAGACTGAACGCCAAGACTCGCAAAGTCAATCAAATTCCTCAAAGTCAAGTGGTCACACCATTCCGACCGTGAAGCTACCTGGGAACGCGAGGATCACCTCCGTTCTGAGTACCCGGCGTTCTTTCAGTCCTAGATCTCGGGACGAGATCCTTTCGTAGTGGTGGAGTGTTGTAACACCCCGGATATGACTTTCCCAATTTGTACTCCAACTCTTGCCGTTTCCGCGTTAAGTTATTTTATTTTCTCGGGTTCGGGTTTTTGTCTCTGTGTGTTGTTTGTCATGCATCTCATATCATGTCATCATGTGCATTGCATTTGCATACGTTTCATCTCATGCATTCGAGCATTTTCCCCGTTGTCCGTTTTGCATTCCGGCGCTTCGTTCTCCTCCGGTGGTCATTTCTATTTCTTTCGTGTGTGGGGATTAAACATTTCCGGATTGGACCGAGACTTGCCAAGCGGCCTTGGTTTACTACCGGTAGACCGCCTGTCAAGTTTCGTACCATTTGGACTTCGTTTGATACTCCAACGGTTAACCGAGGGACCGAAAAGGCCTCGTGTGTGTTGCAGCCCAATTGCAGCCCAACACCCCTCCTAGTTGGCCCAAAACCAACCAAAACCCTCTCCATCATCTAGAGCGTTCGATCATGATCGCGTGGCCGAAAACCACACCTCATTTGGACACTCCTAGCTCCCTCTACCTCTATATAAAGACCCCCTCCGAAATCCGGATCTCCTTCTCCCCCGAAACCCTAAAATCATCCCTCTCCGCACCGGACATGTCCGCCGCGCCGGACACCCCGTCCGCCGCCGCCCGCGGCCACTGAGAGGCTGCCACGTGTCGCGCCGCCGCCCCTCTGCCGCCGGCCCGCCAGGCCCGCGCGGGGCCCTCCCCGGCCCGCGCGCCCACCGCCGCCTGCCACTCGCCCTCCCCTCGTCGGGTCGCCGCCTCCGCCGCCCAGGTCGCCGGCCGCCGCCCCGCTCTCCGTTCGCCGGCGGGAACTCGTCGCCGGCCGTCCCCGCGCATCCTCGCCACCCCCCGCGGTCGCCAGAACCCTCCCCGCCGCCGGATCTGGCCGGGAGAGGTCGGATCTACTTCCCCTCGCCTCCCCGCCGCTCCATCGAGCTCGCCGAAGCTGCGGGAGCTCGCCGGAGTTCTGCCTCGGTTCGCGCGCCGGCGTGATACCCTAGATCTGAGAAGGGTTGACCTCTGTTTTTCCCTAAGTCCCTAGTTATTTTGGCTATGTTCATCATGTTGTATCTCCTCATCCGTAGATCCGTTTTGAGCATATAGCATATCAAAATGTTCGCCTCAAAGAGCACATCATTTCATCTCATTGCATCATTTTCATTTGAGTTCATCTTGCTGCCCGAAATGCTGTTGGAACAATGCTATTTGAGATAATTGTCAGATCTGCTGCTCCAATTAGATATTTGTCATTTTTGCCATGATTATTGTGTGCATGATATGCCCCTGAGCTCTACATGTGTTTTGTTATATGTTTTGTCATCTTTCCAGTGGTGCCATCCATGTATTTTTGTGATGTGTGTGGAGACTAGCACAAGCTTGCAAAGTGGTGCATTTGTTAATGCTGATTTCAGGGACTTAGCAATTCCACTAAGTCCTTGGTCTGTTTATCTCATTATGCCATATGTTCATGTTGTTTCCTAGTGATCCGTGCCTCTTTTGAGGATGATCAGTAAGGATGTTTTGTTAATCTTGTAGTGCTCTATCCATACATGTCTTTGTTTGTAATTATGGAGCACCCTAGCTTGAGTCAATCGAGCTCTACTTTTGTCATTTCGTGAATCTGGGCATATTGTCTACTTGTTAGCGATTTCGCTGATGATGTTGTAGTTGATCCGTGCATGCCATGTTATTGTTCTTGCCATGTCTAGCTTGTATTTTGTGTATTCTTGATGGGTGCATGCTTAGATTGTCATGGCATGCTCTGTAGTGAGTGCATCGAGCTCGTAAACATGCCTACTTGATATCTGTTTCAGCATGCTCCAGTTTTCACAAAGTCTAAGAACTGATTATGTTTTTGCCATGTTCACATGCTTGCAAATGTATTTTCTGATCCCTTTTGGCTCAAGGTCACTAAGGGACTTTTGTTAAGCTCTTCGAGTAGCTCCATGCCATGCTTTACTTTGCCATGTTCAGGTCCTGTAGCATATAGTTTTGTTGCTCCAAAGAGTGCTATCTGATCTGAAATTCCAGACAAGTGTTAATTTCACTAAGTCATGTTTGTCTTGTTTGTAGCCATGTTTGTGTTCTGTAGCATGTTCATCTTGTTGCTTTTAGATGGCTACTTGCTGTAAATCACAGACCGGTGCCATATTTGATTTGCTTGCCATTTCCAAACCGTAACTCCGATTCCGGTGTTCTTTATATTGTTTTCAAGCGATTTCATCTCATCTTTCCAGTGGCACACTTGGATTTCCAAGTTGAGGCCAGGTTCATGCATCTCTTGTCAAATCTTGCATATGCATCCCGCATCGCATCCCGCATAGCATACCATCTTTGCATCATATTGTTTGAGCCTTGCACGTGGTTGATTGTGTCCTTGTTGCTTGTTTGTCTTGTTTGGGTAGAGCCAGGAGACGAGTTCGCTAACGAGGAGCCCGTTGAGTTTGCTTTCGAGGATCCAGTCAACTCTGACAACGTTGCAGGCAAGATGATCATGCCCTCGAAATCACTTCTATCTTTGCTTTGCTAGATGCCCGCTCTTTTGCCATGCCTATGCTACGATGCCTACCACTTGCTTATCATGCCTCCCAAATTGCTATGTCAAACCCCTAACCCACCATGTCCTAGCAAACCGTTGATTGGCTATGTTACCGCTTTGCTCAGCCCCTCTTATAGCGTTGCTAATTGCAGGTGAAGATTGGAGACCGTTCCTTGTTGGAACACTATTTACTTGTTGGGATATCATTATATTGCCATGTTATCTTAATGCATCTATATACTTGGTAAAGGGTGGAAGGCTCGACCTCTCGCCTAGTGTTTTGTTCCACTCTTGCCGCCCTAGTTTCCGTAATATCGGTGTTATGTTCCCGGATTTTGGCGTTCCTTACGCGGTTGGGTTATAATGGGAACCCCTTGACAGTTCGCCTTGAATAAAGCTTTTCCAGCAATGCCCAACCTTGGTTTTACCATTTGCCACCTAGCCTTTTTCCCTTGGGTTTCCGGAGCCCGAGGGTCATCTTATTTAAACCCCCCCGGGCCTGTGCTCCTCTGAGTGTTGGTCCACCTCGTCAGCCGCCGGTGGCTACCAAGGGCAACTCTGGGCTGGCCTACCGGAAGTTTAGACAATCTGAGTGTGCCCTGAGAATGAGATATGTGCAGCTCCTATCGGGATTTGTCGGCACATTCGGGCGGTGTTGCAGGATTTGTTTTAACTTGTCAAAGTGTCTTATAGAACCGGGATACCGAGTCTGATCAGAATGTCTCGGGAGAAGGTCTATTCCTTCGTTGACCGTGAGAGCTTGTCATGGGATAAGTTGGGACTCCCCTGCAGGGTTTGAACTTTCAAAATTCGTGCCCGCGGTTATGGGCGGATGGGAATTTGTTAATGTCCGGTTGTAGATAACTTGAACCTTAACTTAATTAAAATGAATCAACTCTGTGAGTTACCGTGATGGTCTCTTCTCGGCGGAGTCCGGGAAGTGAGCACGGTGTTGGAGTAATGCTTGCCGTAGGTTGCTCTCTAGTTACTCGTTCGCGCTTTGCTATCTCTTCTCGCTCTCTTTTGCGAATAGGTTAGCCACCATACATGCTAGTCGCTTGCTACAGCTCCACACATTTTTTTACCTTGCCTTTCCTATAAGCTTAAATAGTCTTGATCGCGAGGGTGCGAGATTGCTGAGTCCCTGTGGCTCACAGATTACTATTAAACCAGATGCAGGGCCAGACAACTTCGTTCCAGATGACGCGTTAGAGCTCAAGTGGGAGTTCGACGAGGACTCACGCCGTTACTATGTTTCTTTCCCTGATGATCAGTAGTGGTGCCCAGTCGGGGTGATCGGGACCGTGTCGCATGTTGGGTTTATCTTTTATTTTGGCACCATAGTCGGGCCATGAGTGTTTGAATGATGTAATGTTATTTATGCACTTTGTGTGACGTGGCGAGTGTAAGCCAACTATGTAACCTTTCCCCATTATTATGTTTTACATGGATGTTGTGATGATTGCCTAACTTGGGGCATTGCTTTCAATGCGGTTATGCCTCTAAGTCGTGCCTCGACACGTAGGAGATATAGCCGCATCGAGGGCGTTACAGCAGAGGAGGTTGAAGGCCTCAACCGAGAGCATGCTGAGGCCCGCGCCGCCATCAATGAGAGTTCTGGTGACGGCCACCTGGCAGATGGTGGGGGTGCACAGTATGGGGAGCGCACCCGAGCAGGCCGAGTTGGAGGGGTGGTCCACTGAGCTGAAGGTCAGGCCGGCCTTGGGCGCCGCCCGGTCCGGGAGAGCCCCCTGCCGCGTGGAAGCGGTGCTGACCCGGTGGATGAACGACATGACGTGGTGACTTGTAGGCGGTGCCTGCGAGCCGCCCAGGAGGGCCGCGACGACCGGGGGTGTTGGTGTAGCGTGGTGGGCGAGGAAGAGGCTGCGGAGCTCTTCCCAAGAGGCCACGGAGGCTGCCGGCAGGTGGAGCAGCCATGCACGCGGAGCGCCGGTGAGGGCCATGGGAAGCCAGTTGGCCATGACCTTATCATCACCTCCAGCTTCGAGGATGGCCTCCTCGTATGCCAGCAAGAAGGCCAGCGGATTAGTCGCGCCGCCGTAGCGCGGCGGCGTCGTTGGCTTGAACTTGTCCGGCCACCGTACCCGTTGCAGAGCTGGGGCCAGGGCTCGGAGCCCCCTGGCCCCCGTGCTGGCGCCGGCGCCCGGAGCGGGTGACGCGCTACTCATCGCGAGGCAGGTCGTGGTGGTGGCGGAAGGGAAAACTCCGGTGCACCCCTACCTGGTGCGCCAAATGTCGGATTTCGGGTTCCGGCAGACCCTAGAGGTTCGAACACTGGGTGCGCGCGGAGATTTCGCCTTCTACCTACCTGCACCCCGCCGCCTCGCTAAGATCTAAGCTATGGAAAGAACAGCACAAGAGACACAGGGTTTATACTAGTTCGGGCCACCATTGTGGTGTAATACCCTACTCTAGTTTGTGGTGTGGTGGATTGCCTCTTGGGCTGATGATGATGAGCAATACAAGGAAGAACAGCCTCGTGAGGGTCTATTCTTGGCTGGGGGATGAACCGCTAGGAGGATTTCAGTCACCCTTCTCTCTCTCTCTCTGCGTGATGCTACTCGATCCGATCCCAGCTTGTTTCTGGATTGGCCGATGCTCTCTACCCTGGGGGTGGCTAGTCCAATTTATAGGCAAAGGCCCTGAGCCTCTTCCCAAATATTGAGCGGGAAGGGCGCCAACAATTGGCCATTTTGAAGGGGAACATCTAGTACACTTATCCTGACTAAAGTTGTTCCTCGCCTGCCAAAGGCTCGGGTGGTGACGCTGGCTTGGGCTCCACAATGACTTCCTCCCTGCCGTTGGGATGGTCTTGGTCTCATTGCACCGAAACGGGTGCCTTTGCTTGATGCTCTCGCCTGCGCTTGCTCCCTTTGAACCAAAGAGGAAAGGAGGACACTGCGCGGGCTGGCGCCCGCCTGGCGCCCTTGGTCGTCATGGCTTGCGTCACGGGCACCTCGTGAGGTACCCCGCCTTGATCTCTCCGCCTCCTCGTGAGCCAGCCTGATGAGGCCGTGCCTGAGGAAGCTCCGTGTCGTCCGCCCCGCGAGGCTTGGCCCCTCGCAAGGGTCTTGGGTCTGTGTTGATGAAGATGGGCCGTGCTGGGCCCCTCCTCGAGCCACGCCACAGGCCGCAGGCAGGCAAGTCTGGGGACCCCCATTCCCAGAACGCCGACACACGTCCACATCTCCATGGCGACCACATCACATTCATGATCCACCTCGTCATGAAGGGCAAGTCACCTCAAGCAACGTGTGCACGACGCCGACGAACGACATCTACTACGAGCTCAAGTGCGACAACGACACCATCATCATGAAGATGCTCGCCAAGCGCAAATGTACAAGTCCCAACAAGCTCTACATCACGCCAAGGCCAAGCCTCAAGAGCACAAGAGAAGACCGCGAGACGAGCACCACCAAGATGGAGCTATGACTACCACCACCACTTTGGCATCTTCGCCAAGTGCTATCAAGGCATCTTTGCCTTTGGATGTACGGGTAGCCTACTTCTCGCCTACATGGACATCTTCACCAACGAGGCGACCACCTACGAGCGAGGGCGACACTTCCATCTTCGGAAGCCCCCCAAGGAAGATGGCCGAGCATGGGACATTCCCTTCGGTCATGGAGAGGACCTACGAGGTGCCACATCATATGGGCCTCCAACAACAAGACGGCGACAAGACGGTCGACCTAGGGCCATGCCCTTCGACCACGGCGACGAGCGCGAACCTCTTCAACAACATGAAGATGGCGCCCATATTGGACTCATACTCCGAGTCAAGCTACGAGACCGCACATGAGACCTTATCTTTGGTCTTAGAGGAGAGTGATGATGTGCCATCTTCGGCCTTCATCCATGGCTACAACTACGACATGATTGAGCATTGAGACATTTGCACCAACATCTCTCTGACACCCACATATAAAGAGATGCCCCAATTCCCATGTGAGGAGAGCCACCCCACCATGAGTGATATGAGTGACTCCACCATTTGTGACATTGAGTGCATTTCCTATGAGAGGATGAGTGTGACCACCACTAGCCCCACACTTGAGAGCATCCAAGAGGGAGTGAGTGAGCCACCACACTTAGTGAGTGAGGTAGTTGACACGGCATGTGAGGCCACTCTGATTCCTAACGACTTAACCTCTACTCCGAGTGTGTTTCCTTCTTTTGGTGCTAGGTCTCCTACATGATGCATGCCTATCCTCGACGAGTCCATATCTCCAATGGCAACAACGATGGCCATGGTGGAAGAAGATGCACCCCCACATGTTTCCATCAAGATGAAGATGACCACGACTTGGTCTTCGATACCTCACCTACAACACATGAGCGATGCTCCAAAGGTAACATAGGTGATGGTGCTTCTCTTGTCCCACTAGTGGACTATCTCACCAATGATTGCTTGCATGATGTTGGTCCATCTATTTCCATGATTCATGCTAGTGCGAATTCTTCATGTCATGACTTACCTATTTATGATAAATATGATGATGAGCATGTTGATTTGCCTAGTTGTGATGCTATGCTCCATAGGATATCATGTGAAAATTATTTTGGTCACATCATGTTTGACAATCCACTAACCTTGTCATATGCTATGAGTGAGATATCCCATATCGCATCATTTCAATCTCAACATAGTGACTATGCATGCCCCATTCACATAAATCCCATTTGCACTTATGGCATAGATGACGATATGATGGTCATTGGATTTTGTTTTTCATGTGATGATATTGACATGCTTCCTTTACATGATTTGCGCAATTCATCTACTATGCCATGCCATCATCACCATGTTCCAACTATGCATTGTTTTGGATGTTGTCAATATTCTCCATGTGATGTTTCCATTGATTCTCATGAGGAGACCCCCATAGTTTCCTCATACATATTCGGAGATTTTGATGCATCCATACTTTGCATGATTCTCATAATTGCTTGCACCGTATGCATTCCATGAATAACAATGCTCTACATATTTCTTGTGATGCATTACACAATTTGAGTCTCCATTATGCTATACATAACAACAAACCTATCATGATGGATGACATGTTTTTATATCATGCATATCATTTATTTGAGCATTGGATATTTTGTGCTAAGCAACACAAGCACGTGTGCATCATGATGGATGATGTGTACATATACCACGCACACACAATTTTTCCTTTGTCTTTGTTTTGTGTAGGTACTCATGTATACTCGTCAACCCTCAATCCCAAGAGTTGACGAAACGAGCTCTTGAGGGTAAAGATGACTTGGGATCCCGTGAACTATCGTTCCCACCGCTCTCTTCGTGCAACAACTACACGCATCTCTCTCAATTGGATCTCACACGGCTATGGGCTATATACCGCTTGTCGCTTCATGCTCATTTTACCGTGTTCAGTTTGCATGATATGCTTGTTTCTATCCCTTTGACATGCAATTGTGACCCTTGCTTGCATCTACCCATGATTCCCCATTGTGGTACTCCTATGTGTATCTACATGCTTGGTGGAGATCCTTGTTGCTATTGCCATGTTTATCATGTGCCTCATGCTATTGATGCTATTTTGCTCATATCCTCCTTTCATGCTCGTGCTATGTCATGTGAATTATTCATGCACACTATTTGCACCCATGACATGCTTGCTATGATTCCCTCTAGTATGTTGCATCTTCGCACTACTATCTCACAACACTTGATTGATATGCTTGCTTGCTTTGTCGCATCACCCATGTTCCATTATTACTTGCTTTCCTGGGTTGATGACGTATATGTTCATACCTCTCACATGATATATTTTGTTCATTGTCGGTTGCCTCCAACTGTTGCATCTATGATTATTGATCGTGGAGACTTGGACACCTTACTTGTGATGCACGCCTGATTGATTACGCTTATTCTATTAGGTTGTTCTCACATCATATGCCTCCATACTATGAAATGCTCCCTTGTCCTTTCTTATGACGAGCATGATGCATACACTTGTTGGGTATCTTACCACACGAATGATAGGATTTGCACTACCGCTAACCTCATTTGTTTTTCCGAGTGTTTGTCATGTTCTCTCGTTTTGAAGGATTCACAAGGTGGTACCATCACGCGACAACTTGGTCATGTGAAGGCATACACGATGCGCGACACCAACATTTTTGACATTCTCATAAAGGTGAACTCCTTCCCTTTGAGCCATCCTCAAATATGCATATTAGATGGGTCACTCTTTCATTGTTATCTCCTTCTTGTTGTCTACATGATACATCTCGTGAACGGAGGAGCGACATGGGAGATAGGCTCTATGGACCTTCACATTGAGGAGCGCTCGGACTTATTGGATGCACCTTCGAACCGCCACTCATGCCACGACATCGAGCATTGGTACACCAACACCTCCATATTTGTTGATTGTGCTCACACATGTCATGCTCGATGGACGTCTCACACACATGACAATTTTGCATCTTATGCATGGATTGACTCATATTATGATTGCCTTGTTGCATCTTGTATTCCCATGTCATCCATGATATATGAGCTTGTGCATTTCCTTAGCAAATTTGTTGTGATCTTTCTTGATGGCATATTCATACATCATGATCTTATTGCCCACCATCAATTGCATGACCACATCACATTGAGCACCCATTACCATATTCATGCTATTGATACACCGTCTCACTATGACATCATTTTGCACCGTGGTTGCATTGATCATATTCTTGCTTTTGCTCCCATGAATGTTGTGCATACATTTCCATATATTTTGGATAAGCCTTATGCACCTTGTCATGATCAATATTGTCGCACGGACACATGTTTACTTGATGGACACTTTGTGTGCGCTAACCATTGTATTTCCAAGTGTACTTCGTGTTTGCTCATTTTGCATGTACCACATACCGGAGACACCTTGGAGTACTTGGATTGCGCCATGCCTTCAACTCCGTCCAACTACAAGTCCGTCCACGACATCCATTTCCATGGTGATGAGGATCACGATCCGAGGTCGGATCTTTCCCAAGGCCGGCATCAATGGACAATCCGTCAAGGTCATCATCGATGGAGGGAGTTGTCATAACCTCGCAAGTGAAGAACTTTGCTCCAAGCTCCAATTTCCCAAGACGAAGCACCCTCATCCATACAAAGTGCAATGGCTTAGCGACTCCAGCACTATCCAAGTTGAGCATCGAGTACAAGTCTCCTTCAAAATTGGCGCCTACGAAGACACCTTGGAGTGTGACGTCGTTCCAATGACCATTTGCCACATTCTCCTTGGACGCCCATGGAAATTTGATAGAGGAGTCATCCACAACGGCCGAACGAACCACTACATCTTCAAGATGAAGGGCAAGGAGTACGTCCTCCGTCCAATGTCGCCAAGCCAAGTGATCGCCGACAAGCAAGCCACCCATCATGGAGATCGTAGTGAGAGAGCGAGCCACCAAAAAGAGAGTGAGCACCACAAGCCCAAATTGAACACCTCCACGATGAGCGAAAAGAAGAACTTCGTCCTATTTGCCACCAAAAGTGAGATAAGAGGAGTGTGTGAGAACCCATCTAGTGTCCTACACTACGTCCTTGAGTGCAAGGACAATGCACCACAAACTAACACTTCTCACACCCTTCCTCTAGTGTTGTCTTCTCTTTTGCAGGAATTTCACGATGTTTTCCCCAACGAGCTACCTCCGGGACTACCTCCACTACGAGGCATTGAGCACCGCATCGACCTCATCCCGGAGCACCGCTTCCGAACAAAGCTCCCTACCTCATCAACCCCGAAGAAACCAAAGAAATACAAAGGAAAGTAAAGCATCTCATAGACCATGGACATGTGCGTGAAAGTTTGACCCCTTGTGCCGTCCCGGTCATTCTTGTGCCAAAACGAGACGGTAGCTTTCGCATGTGCTCCGATTTTAGACCTATCAATGCTATCACCGTTCGTTATAGGTATCCCATTCCACGCCTTGATGATATGCTTGATGAACTTAGTGGTGCCACTATCTTTTCCAAAATTGATCTTAAGAGTGGTTACTATCAAATCCGCATACAAGAGGGTGATGAATGGAAAATCGCTTTCAAAACCAAGTTTGGGTTATATGAGTGGTTAGTCATGCCTATGGGTCTTTCGGAAGCACCGGGTACTTTTATGCGTCTTATGAATCATGTCTTTCGCCCTTACATTGGTATATTTGTTGTGGTCTACTTTCATGATATCCTTGTTTATAGCAAATCTCTTAGATATCATGTCACCCATGTCCGAACCGTGTTGCAAATTCTTCGAAAAGAGCATCTCTGTGCTAATATGGAGAAATTCCTTTTTGGCGTTGACAAGCTCGTTTTCTTGGGTTTTGTTGTTTCTCCTAAGGGTGTTCATGTTGACGAGTCCAAGATCAATGCTATTAAGACTTGGCCACAACCAACCAATTTGCAACAAGTGCATAGCTTTCTTGGCCTTGCGGGTTTCTATCGTCGCTTTGTGAAGGATTTTAGCACCATTTCTTAGCCTTTGCATGCTTTGAGCAAGAAGAATGCGTCTTTTGTTTGGGAACCATCCCAATATACCGCATTCAATGAGCTTAAGAATTTGCTTACTCATGCTCCCGTGCTTGCTTTACCCAACTTTGACAAACCCTGTGAGATTCATTGCGATGCTAGTGGTCATGGCATAGGAGGTGTGCTAACGCAAGATAAGCGCCCCATAGCTTACTTTAGTGAGAAACTGTGGCGCCCCAAGACCGGAGCTTCAGATGCCTTCTAGGGTTTCCAGGTTTTGTCGTGTGATTTGTTTGGTTCTTTGCATTCATCATTGCATCATGTGCATTGCATCATGTCATTTCTTTTCTTAACTCAACTAAATAAATGGCAGGGATCTTTGATCCATTTAAACCGAGAGAATTCACATGATGATTCTCTTTATAACATATCCTCCGAATATTTAGGGAGCTATATAAAACCATTCCATTGTTTTGGAATTCACCTTAACACACTTGCATATTAAATCCCTTGGCCTTTTTCTTCTTCAAGTGTTGACTCTCTAACCTTGCCTTATATTTCTTTCATCATTTTCCGGAGCTCCACCAAAAATCCGAACATTTTTGGACCTCCCTATCACCTACTTCCTATGCAAAACCATTTGAATTATATCCAAATGATTTCATTTCAAACTTCACCCACGTGATCATTTCCATTTTTCGTGGACCAGGCTCATTTTTGTGACTCTGAGAAAATTTACGTCATGTTCAAACTCCACTACTATCCCTCTAGGCTTTTCTTCCAAGTTTGGGTTTCTTTGAAATAGTTTAAAAGAGAGCGGGAGAGCCAAACCAGCCCATCTGGGGTCTCCAACCAGCAGCAGCATTGGGCTGGCCTCTAAGGCCCATTTGCCCCAATCCCACCTAACGCTCCTAACCCTAGCGCTGACCGAAACCATCTCCCTCTCGATCCCTCTCTCCCTCCTAGCGCCGTCACCAGGAGACCCACGCTCGACCCCCTCATCTCGTCGTGATCCTTTCTCTCTCGCTCGATCTCCCACGCCCGAACCTCCTGTCTCCCTCTCGTGCCCTGTGACGCAACCCTGCCGTCGTGCACCACCTTTCGCACCTCCAGCCGCCTCCCATGGTGCCCTCACCCGCGCGCGAGACCTCCCTGTCGCCAGCACCGGTGCCTTGCTGCGATTGAGTCCTCGTGCGCCTCCCTGCTTCGTCCGACCGCAGCACCGCCAAGCTCCTCCAACCGCCGCCCGCTCCTCCCTCGATCCCGCTGGATTTGACCACCGCTGGCCTGCTTCCCCTCCGGTGACCTCGTTCCCGATGCCAACCGGAGCCACGCCACCTCCTTGCTTCGTCACCCGCGACCTCCTCCTCCCGGCTCTGCTCCGGTCTGGCTAGTCCCATCGCCTCCCAATCCGGCGACCTGCGCCCAGGACGGCCCTCCTTCTCCCGGATCTCGCCGGACCAGCTTCCCGTGACCTCCTGTACCTCCGATCTGGCCGCTCACCACCGCCTTCCCCCACTGCTCTAAGACACCAGGTCGGCCGCCCGCTCGCCCGTCGTTCTACTTCGCTGGAGCAGAGAACCAGCGCCGCCCTCCATGCCCATCATGTCGTGCTCGTTGCATGCCAAGACAGCCCCGTGGATTTTGTCAGAGTTCCGCTACGACCCGTGCACGCCTTGTGGATTCACCGAGTACATCTACCGCCGTCTTCGGAATCACCAAGAGCGCCAAGTTCCCCTCCGAACGTGCGACTACACCCGGTGATGGGACGAGTACCCCAACAACGTGTACCACTATGCCCAAGTTCCATTTCCGAAGGCCGCGAGTACAACTACGTCCACAACGCGCCGTGTACGACTACAACATGAACAAGTACCATGGCGACCTCCAAAGAACTCGGTTTCACCAAGTCCCACTACCGTCGCCTCCTGAAGCCTCGGATCCGTCAAGTCCCTCGACGACAAGTGCATGACTATGCGGATTGTACCAAGTACCCCTTCGGGTTGACGAGATCGGCAAGTGCGAAACACCAAGTACCACGACGACCATCGACATGTATCCCTACACCGCACCGAAACGCCGATTACCTCGCCGTGACCCCGAACATCCACGGGAACTTGTGCGACTATGAACGTGAACAACTACCCTCGCCGTGGATCCGACAAGTTTGCAAGTACAAATACTTCCTCTACGACCCGCGTGAACAACTACTTCCTCTACCATCGCCGACTAACACTACTTCCCGCGACGATCGTGAACGACTACACCGCTTGACCCGAACCGTTCCTATAATGCATGCTTCGAAAGGTATAACCGCCGAGACGGCCGCCCGTGAACTAATGCATGTGTGATGTATGAGATGCTCGTGCTTGCTCCGTGCTCGAATTGTCGGTGCACGTTGCCCCTCTTTTGCCTTGTCACCATCGTCGACTCATGGGACACTCGGTATCCGGGAGTGCCCCACCATCTTTTGCAAGCATCCGCATACTTCTCCTTTCCTTTGGTATCTCAATCGAGTTACCAGAACCGGAACGTTGCAGTGGCACCATTTTTTTTATCGTTGCCGTGGCACCCTTTTTCTTTCCACCATGGTGACAAATGCCTCATAATATGCTCTTGTTAACATTTTCATAAAACTTGCATAACTTGAACATGTCATCCGCATCATGATAACAACATCAAGAATTGTTTAAAATTGTTGTTTGCTTTAGATTACTAATGCATATGGGGATTTACCGGATTTGTTGATTGTTATATCCGGCCCCATTTAAATGGTTTAAATGGTATAGTTTTGTTATGCTTCACCTCTTGCCATGCTAACAACATTTAATCTTGTTGGGTACATAAAGAAGAGGGAACTAAATAAGTCATGTGGTGTTTTCTTCAATATGCAACTCCGTTGCATATTGTGCTCCACTTAATTTGTAGGGTTGCTTGTGCACTTTGCCATGCCATGCTTCATTAAACTGGACATGATCATACTTGATTGTGCATCATGCCATGATTATGTGTTGGTTGTTTACTTGTTTGATTCTTTCCGGTGTTGCTTCTTCGGGTTAGTTACGATAACGTCGTGTTGTGAGGATTCGTTCGACTACGTCCGTTTGCCTTCTTCATGGACTCGTTCTTCTTCCTTGCGGGATCTCAGGCAAGATGACATACCCTCGAAATCACTTCTATCTTTGCTTGCTAGATGCTCACTCTTTTGCTATGCCTATCCTGCGATACCTACCACTTGCTAATCATGCTTCCCATATTGTTAAACAAAGCCTCTAACCCACCTTGTCCTAGCAAACCGTTGTTTGGCTATGTTACCGCTTTGCTCAGCCCCTCTTATAGTGTTGTTAGTTGCAGGTGAAGATTGAAGTTTGTTCCTTGTTGGAACATGGAGATGTTGTTCCTTGTTGGAACATGTTTACTTGTTGGGATATCACAATATCTCTTATCTAATTAATGCATCTATATACTTGGTAAAGGGCGGAAGGCTCGGCCTTATGCCTGGTGTTTTGTTCCACTCTTGCCGCCCTAGTTTCCGTCATATCGGTGTTATGTTCCCGGATTTTGCGTTCCTTACGCGGTTGCGGTTGGGTTATAATGTGAACCCCTTGACAGTTCGCCTTGAATAAAACTCCTCCAGCAATGCCCAACATTGGTTTTACCATTCGCCACCTAGCCTTTTCTTTCCCTTGGGTAGGCCTGCCCAAGGGTCATCTTTATTTTAACCCCCCCCCCCCCGGGCCAGTGCTCCTCTAAGTGTTGGTCCAAACTAAGCTACCTGTGGGGCCACCTCGGGGAAACTTGAGGGTTGGTTTTACTCATAGCTAGTCTCATCTGAGTGTGCCCTGAGAACGAGATATGTGCAGCTCCTATCGGGATTTGTCGGCACATTCGGGCGGTGTCGCTGGACTTGTTTTACCATTGTCGAGGATGTCTTGTAAACTAGATGCCGAGTCTGATCGGATTGTCTTAGGAGAAGGAAATCCTTCGTTGACCGTGAGAGCTTGTGATGGGCTAAGTTGGGACACTCCTGCAGGGATTTGAACTTTCGAAAGCCGTGCCCGCGGTTATGGGCAGATGGGAATTTGTTAATGCCCGGTTGTAAAAAACCTGAAGTTGATCTTAATTAAAATACATCAACCGCCTGTGTAACCGTGATGGTCTCTTCTCGGCGGAGTCCAGGAAGTGAACACGGTGTTGGAGTAAAGTTTAACGTAGGTTGTTTTAGGATCACTTCTTGATCATAGTTGTTCGACCGTGCTTTTGCCTTCTCTTCTCGCTCTCATTTGCATATGTTAGCCACCATATACGCTAGTCGCTTGCTGCAGCTCCACTTCATACCTTTACCTTACCTATAAGCTTAAATAGTCTTGATCGCGAGGGTGTGAGATTGCTGAGTCCCCGTGACTCACAGATAGTTCCAAAACCAGTTTGCAGGTGCCGATGAACCGTGCAGATGACGCAACCAAGCTCAAGGAGGAGCTCGATGAAGATCTTGTCCTTTGTGTTGTTTCGGTCTAGTTGATCAGTAGTGGGGCCCAGTTGGGGTCAATCGCGGATCTGTGTAGCATTTGGGGTAGTCTTATTTTATTTTGGTTCCGTAGTTGGACCATGATTGTATCTGGATGATGTAATGCTTTATTCTTGTAATTGCGTGGAGTGGCGATTGTAAGCCAACTATGTGTCTCTTTCCCTTATGTATTACATGGGTTGTGTGAAGATTACCTCACTTGCGACATTGCTTTGAATGCGGTTATGCCTCTAAGTCGTGCTTCGACACGTGGGAGATATAGCCGCATCGAGGGCATTACAAGTTGGTATCAGAGCCTTCCCCGACTTTAGGAGCCCCCCTGCTTGATCGAATAGCTGGCGTTGTTGAGTCTAGAAAAATGTTTTGAGTCATTTAGGATTATATATATTGGAGAGTTAGGAATTCTTTTTACTCCTCAGTCCCTTCGTCGCTCTGGTGAGACATCCTAACGTAGAGTTTTGACTCTTCTCTTCTCAAATTTCACTAAAAAAATTTAGGATCACGTGGGTATCTTGGAATCATTCTGATAGTTTTGTGACGAGAACATTGTTCTTGGTGCCTCCTTTCATTTAGGGGTTGTGGCAGTGTCCCGGGGAGTTGAGCTCCGAGGTATTGTCATCACAATTTTATCGTTGCAGTTCTGGAATACCTGAGTTTAGTTTTGCCGACATCGAAAATCTCTTTTATGCAGTTGTTGGTGAGATAACCTCGATGCCACCCAGTACTGGGGCGGGAGTTCGGGAGTATTGCCATAACTCGTATAACGGATGCTTTTCAAAGGTTGAGGTAGATGATTTCCGAAGGTTTCTTGGTTATGTGTTGAAGGATGGATACAGCTGGATGTAGGATTTGTTAGTTTGGGTGAGATATAATGCTTCCCCTGTATCCCCAACACCTGATTGCATAACCGGAAAATTTCGGGAGTTTATAAATGGGAATTCAAGTAGCTCTTAGGATATCTTTCCGACAGATGTATGATTTGAAATTGGGGTTCGATGTCTAGTGGTCCGCCTATTCACGGTCGGTTTTACAGTGGTCTCGTTGTGTCTTAAAGAGTCTTGGCTATGCCGACTCGGGGACGCTTCGTATGTCATGTGCACTGCCTTGTACATGATGGTGTTGTACGATCGAGCCCGTGTAGGCCCCACCATGAAAACTTCGGACGAAATCTCTATCATATGTTTGTTCCGGCTTATTCTGCAAGCCAATCCTTTGTTTTGTTTTGAGTTGTGGTATTCGAGTTGCTTCGAAGTCAAATGTTGATTCCATACCTTCCCCAAATGGTGTTCTCATACTCCGATGTGAATACCAATCCTTCTTGATCATCGAGATTGTATCCTTTTTCACCGTGTGTTTCTCTTCAAGTGGATCCAATCATTTCAACATCCGCAAGATCTAGTATCAGTTCTTCTCAACGGTGTTTGTTTCATCCGTCTCCTAGTTGCCTTTGTTTTTTTTCCCGCCCACCCACCCTTTTTCTTCAAAGACTAAGATTTCCTTAACAAGTATCTATCTTATGTTTATGAAGTCTCTCCATTCTTTTTCCTTCATGTTTTTACCCGGTGTTTCTCATGAAGATGCTCTACTCGTTCTTCATTCTCCATTCTTTTCGTCTCCGGTGGATTCAATTCAAGCTTTTGGTGTTGATCATATCCTTTTTCCTCATTTCATGTACCTTCTCTTACCGGTGCACCCCATATTCATTCACTTCTCGCTATTTAATTGTTCCGGAGTGCTCAAGATATCTGGAAGATTCGTGTTTTCCACTCTGCATTCGTTCAAGATCTTTCGAGGTTGTTATCTCATTCAAGTCACTTAATTCAACCGGTGCAACCTCTCTTTTAAATCATTTCAGCGGTGTTTCTTTTGAGTGGGCCCTAACCCACAGGTCTTTTCCCAGGATCTTACCTGACTCTTCTAATTTTCCGGAGTTATTCTCAAATTTCTTTTCGAAGTTTGATGTAAGAATGATTTATCATCAGTCAAATGTCTTTCTCCAAGATCTTCCAAATTCTTTTCATCATTGGTTCAACTTTTCTATTCTTCTTTATTCCGGAGTGTCTCAACAATTCACGGTGGTGTTTCTCGTCGTCTTTCTCATCATTTGAAGACCGAAGAAGAGTTTTACCTCCATATCTTATCCGTTCTCTCAGAGATTCGTGGTTCTAGTTCAAGGCCATCCTCTCATAATTGTTTTGATCGCGAAAATTCTTTTCCTTCCTCCGGAGCCCATCATTTCAGAAGACTTATTCATTCTCAGCCTTCGGCTATCATTCTCCAAATTTTACCGGTGCATCGATCAAATATCCTCTAATCAGTGCATGATCTCTTCGTTCTCTCATATATAAATTCTCTCAAGCATCTTCATTCATTTGCTAATTCTTCCCGGTGTTTTATTTATCTTCTCTTTGTTGTTTTTTATTCTTACGGTGGTTCGTTCAAGAGTTCTCTTCATTCATTATCATATCAATTTATTCGTTGTTTTCAATCCTACCGGTGTTTTTCATTGAAGACCTTATCAAGTTATCGATATCTCTCCTAGTCCTTTCTACGAGAATAAGTAGTATGCCAAATCCATTGTTTGTCATCAATCTAAATTGGTGAAGGATAAGCATAATGTAATTCTTATTCTTCTTTCATCCAAATGATTCAATTCCTTATTCGGGAGGTTCATCAAAAATTCTCAGTTTCTATTGCTTTATTTTTTCTCCCGGTATTCCAAGTTTCCACTTTATCTCGTCGTAAAGCTTCATCTAATCATTGCAAGGATGCAATCTTATTCTTTTAATTCTACTTTTTGTTTGATCATCCTTTTGTTACCGGAGTTCTTCATGGATGTTCTACATGACGGCTCACCAATGATTAATTCCTTCTTGAAGCGTTCATCAAGATCATTTTCAGAGGAGCTCAAGTTTTCTTCATCTTGCAATTCGGAGTGCAATTCTTTCTTCCGTATCAGTGGAGGTGGTATTATGTCATTCTTGATAATTTGAGCTCATGTTTCATGGTCCACATGTTGTTAAGAATGAGGTATTTTTAATCAATCAATCTCTTCTTTGGAGTTATCATGGGTTATATTTCACCTAAAGCCTTCCCTAAAGGATTGTTGCTATTTATGGTGCTTATAAATGACGCAAGTTCTTCATTTATCCTCTCGGTGGAATAAGTTTCTCGTCTTCTTGTTCATATTAATCCAATCTATTGTTTCCATTGGTGGCAGAATTTCACCTCTTGATTTCAAGATGTTTTCCATAAGCCCACAACAAGCTTACTCCTTTCGTTGTTGGTTTTCCAACAACTCCGTTCGAACCTTATCCTAAAGATGCTTTTTCAAGCTCATTTGAGGTAGAACATGTTGTTTTTCTTCTCCGTTCTTTTCTTTGCATTCTTTCATTCTTCCGGAGGCATTGTGATGTTGCTCTTTGCAACCCATCATCTCGTTTTCTCAAAGATCATGTTCTTTTCGTCCTTATCCAGGTAACCGGAGTGTTGTGCCCTCTTCTCAAGTTCTTTTCATCTTATCAAGTTTCATATCACTTTTCAAATAGAGTGATCTCCGAATTTGTTCTTCCTTGTTCCTCGTTCCTAACGGAGTGTTTTTCAACTTCGATCACCTCCGTGGTTTTATTCCTTTCAAGTTGTTCAACTTTTCAAGGTCCTTTGGTTTCACTCGTTTGTTAAAGAAGCAACTTAGTTTTACCTGTTCTCTTTCTCTTCCATTTTTTCCCTCCGTTGCCATCCTAGATCTCGGGACGAGATCCTCTCGTAGTGGTGGAGTGTTGTGGCGCCCCAAGACCGGAGCTTCAGATGCCTTCCAGGGTTTCTGGGTTTCGTCGTGTGATTTGTTTGGTTCTTTGCATTCATTATTGCATCATGTGCATTGCATCATGTCATTTATTTTCTTAACTCAACTAAATAAATGGCATGGATCTTTGATCCATTTAAACCGAGGGAATTCACATGATGATTCTCTTTATAACATATCCTCCCAATATTTAGGGAGCTATATAAAACCATTCCATTGTTGTGGAGTTCACCTTAACACACTTGCATATTAAATCCCTTGGCCTTTTTCTTCTTCAAGTGTTGACTCTCTAACCTTGCCTTATATTTCTTTCATCATTTTCCGGAGCTCCACCAAAAATCCGAACATTTTTGGACCTCCCTATCACCTACTTCCTATGCAAAACCATTAGAATTATATCCAAATGATTTCGTTTCAAACTTCACCCACGTGATCATTTCCATTTTTCGTGGACCATGCTCATTTTTGTGACTCTGAGAAAATTTATGTCATGTTCAAACTCCACTTCTATCCCTCTAGGCTTTTCTTCCAAGTTTGGGTTTCATGGAAATAGTTTAAAAGAGAGAGGGAGAGCCAAACTAGCCCATCTGGGGTCTCCAACCAGCAGCAGCATTGGGCCGACCAATAAGGCCCATTTGCCCCAATCCCACCTAACGCTCCTAACCCTAGCGCTGACCGAAACCATCTCCCTCTCGATCCCTCTCTCCCTCCTAGCGCCGTCACCAGGAGACCCACGCTCGACCCCCTCCTCTCGTCGTGATCCTTTCTCTCTCGCTCGATCTCCCACGCCCGAACCTCCTGTCTCCCTCTCGTGCCCTGTGACGCAACCCCGCCGTCGTGCACCACCTTTCACACCTCCAGCCGCCTCCCATGGCGCCCTCAGCCGCGCGCGAGACCTCCCTGTCGCCAGCACCGGTGCCTTGCCGCGCTTGAGTCCTCGTGCGCCTCCCTGCTTCGTTCGACCGCAGCACCGCCAAGCTCCTCCAACCGTCGCCCGCTCCTCCCTCGATCCCGCCGGATTCGACCACTTCTGGCCTGATTCCCCTCCGTTGACCTCGTTCCCGACGCCAACCGGAGCCACGCCACCTCCTTGCTTCGTCGCCCGCGACCTCCTCCTTCCGGCTCTGCTCCGGTCTACCTAGTCCCATCGCCTCCTGATCTGGCGACCTGCGCCCAGGACGGCCCTCCTTCTCCCGGATCCCGTCGGACCAGCTTCCCGTGACCTCCTCTGTCGCCGATCCGGCCGCTCACCACCGCCTTCCCCCACTGCTCTAAGACTCTAGGTCGGCCGCCTGCTCGCCCGTCATTCTGCTTCGCTGGAGCAGAGAACCAGCGCCGCCCTCCATGCCCATCGTGTCGTGCTCGTTGCATGCCAAGACAGCCCCGTGGATTTTGTCAGAGTTCCGCTACGACCCGTGCATGCCTTGTGGATTCACCGAGTACATCTACCGCCATCTTCGGAATCACCAAGAACGCCAAGTTCCACTACACCCGGTGATGGGACGAGTACCCCGACAACATGTACCACTATGCCCAAGTTCCATTTCCGAAGGCTACGAGTACAAATACGTCCACAACGCGCCGTGTACGACTACAACATGAACAAGTACCATGACGACCTCCGAAGAACTCGGTTTCACCAAGTCCCACTACCGTCGCCTCCTGAAGCCTCGGATCCGTCAAGTCCCTTGACGACAAGTGCATGACTATGCGGATTGTACCAAGTACCCCTTCGGGTTGACGAGATCGGCAAGTGCGAAACACCAAGTACCACGACGACCATCGACATGTAACCCTACACCGCATCGAAACACCGAGTACCTCGCCGTGACCCCGAACATCCACGGGAACTTGTGCGACTACGAACGTGAACAACTACCCTCGCCGTGGATCCGACAAGTTTGCAAGTACAACTACTTCCTCTACGACCCGCGTGAACAACTACTTCCTCTACCATCGCCGAGTAACACTACTTCCCACGACGATCGTGAACGACTACACCACTTGACCCGAACCGTTCCGATAATGCATGCTTCGAAAGGTATAACTGCCGAGACGGCCGCCCGTGAACTAATGCATGTGTGATGTATGAGATGCTCGTGCTTGCTCCGTGCTCGAATTGTCGGTGCACGTTGCCCCTCTTTTGCCTTGTCACCATCGTCGACTCATGGGACACCCGGTATCCGGGAGTGCCCCACCATCTTTTGCACGCATCCACATACTTGTCCTTTGCATCGGTATCTCAATCGAGTTACCGAAACCGGAACGTTGCAGTGGCACCGTTTTGGTTATCGTTGCCGTGGCACCCTTTTTCTTTCCACCACGGTGACAAATGCCTCATAATATGCTCTTGTTAACATTCTCTTAAAACTTGCATAACTTGAACATGTCATCCGCATCATGATAACAACATCAAGAATTGTTTAAAATTGTTGTTTGCTTTAGATTACTAATGCATATGGGGATTTACCGGATTTGTTGATTGTTATATCCGGCCCCATTTAAATGGTTTAAATGGTATAGTTTTGTTATGCTTCACCTCTTGCCATGCTAACAACATTTAATCTTATTGGGTACATAAACGAGAGGGAACTAAATAAGTCATGTGGTGTTTTCTTCAATATGCAACTCCGTTGCATATTGTGCTCCACTTAATTTGTAGGGTCGCTTGTGCACTTTGCCATTCCATGCTTCATTAAACCGGACATGCATCATACTTGATTGTGCATCATGCCATGATTATGTGTTGGTTGTTTACCATGATTGTTTGCTTCTTTCCGGTGTTGCTTCTTCGGGTTAGTTCCGATAACGTCGTGTTGTGAGGATTCGTTCGGCTACGTCCGTTTGTCTTCTTCATGGACTCGTTCTTCTTCCTTGCGGGATCTCAGGAAAGATGACCATACCCTTGAATCACTTCTATCTTTGCTTGCTAGATGCTCGCTCTTTTGCTATGCCTATGTTGCGATACCTACCACTTGCTTATCATGCCTCCCATATTGTTAAACCAAGCCTCTAACCCACCTTGTCCTAGCAAACCGTTGTTTGGCTATGTTACCGCTTTGCTCAGCCCCTCTTATAGTGTTGTTAGTTGCAGGTGAAGATTGAAGTTTGTTCCTTGTTGGAACATGGAGATGTTGTTCCTTGTTGGAACATTTTACTTGTTGGGATATCACAATATCTCTTATCTAATTAATGCATCTATATACTTGGTAAAGGGTGGAAGGCTCGGCCTTATGCCTGGTGTTTTGTTCCACTCTTGCCGCCCTAGTTTCCGTCATATCGGTGTTATGTTCCCGGATTTTGCGTTCCTTACGCGGTTGGGTTATAATGGGAACCCCTTGACAGTTCGCCTTGAATAAAACTCCTCCAGCAATGCCCAACATTGGCTTTACCATTCGCCACCTAGCCTTTTCTTTCCCTTGGGTAGGCCTGCCCAAGGGTCATCTTTATTTTAACCCCCCCGGGCCAGTGCTCCTCTGAGTGTTGGTCCGAACTGAGCTGCCTGCGGGGCCACCTCGGGCAAACTTGAGGGTTGGTTTTACTCGTAGCTAGTCTCATCTGAGTGTGCCCTGAGAACGAGATATGTATAGCTCCTATCGGGATTTGTCGGCACATTCGGGCGGTGTAGCTGGACTTGTTTTACCATTGTCGAGGATGTCTTGTAACCTGGATGCCGAGTCTGATCAGATTGTCTTGGGAGATGGAATATCCTTCGTTGACCGTGAGAGATTGTGATGGGCTAAGTTGGGACACCCCTGCAGGGATTTGAACTTTCGAAAGCCATGCCCGCGGTTATGGGCAGATGGGAATTTGTTAATGTGTAACCGTGTGTGTAACCGTGATGGTCTCTTCTCGGCGGAGTCCGGGAAGTGAACACGGTGTTGGAGTAATGTTTGACGTAGGTTGTTTTAGGATCACTTCTTGATCATAGTTGTTCGACCGTGCTTTTGCCTTCTCTTCTCGCTCTCATTTGCGTATGTTAGCCACCATATACGCTAGTCGCTTGCTGCAGCTCCACTTCATACCTTCACCTTACCTATAAGCTTAAATAGTCTTGATCGCGAGGGTGTGAGATTGCTGAGTCCCCGTGACTCACAGATACTTCCAAAACCAGTTTGTAGGTGCCGATGAACCGTGCAGATGACGCAACCAAGCTCAAGGAGGAGCTCGATGAAGATCTTGTCTTTTGTGTTGTTTCGGTCTAGTTGATCAGTAGTGGGGCCCAATTGCGGTCGATCGCGGATCTGTGTAGCATTTGGGGTAGTCGGACCTTGATTGTATCTGGATGATGTAATGCTTTATTCTTGTAATTGCGTGAAGTGGCGATTGTAAGCCAACTATGTATCTCTTTCCCTTATGTATTAAATGGGTTGTGTGAAGATTACCTCACTTGTGACATTGCTTTCAATGCGGTTATGCCTCTAAGTCGTCCTTCGACACGTGGGAGATATAGCCGCATCGAGGGCGTTACAGAAACTCTCTTGCGCGCAACTCAATTACCCCATCTATGACAAAGAGCTATATGCTTTAGTCCGCATTTTGCATGAATGGGAACACTACCTTCGCCCTCATGAGTTTATCATTCATACCGATCACTAAACGCTCAAGTATCTTAAGGGCCAAACCAAGTTGAACAAGCGTCATGCTAAATGGAGTGAATTTATTGAGTCTTTTCCTTATGTCATCAAGTACATTAAAGGTAAAGAAAACATTGTGGTGGATGCCCTTCCCGCATATGCATGCTTGTTACTCAACTTGATTTGGGTGACATTGGCGTTGAGCATATAAAAGACTTGTATGAGCACGATCCTACCTTTGCTACTCCTTGTGCCAAGTGTTTGACGCATACCTCTTGGGAACGCTATTACATCAAAGATGGATATCTCATGAGAGCTAACAAGCTTTGCATCCCCGAGTCTTCTCTTCGTTTGTTGCTTTTGTAGGAATCTCATGGAGGAGGCTTAATGGGACATTTTGGACTAGACAAGACGTTCGCCACGCTCTCGAAGAACTACTTTTGGCCCAAGATGTTTCACGACGTCAACCGCTTCACCAACCGATGCTCTACATGTTGCAAAGCTAAGTCCAAAGCTCAATCCCATGGCCTTTATATGCCTCTACCAATTCCATATCAACCATGGGAAGATATTAGCATGGACTTTGTACTTGGTTTTCCTAGGACTCGAAATGGGAAGCATTCGGTATTTGTCGTTGTGGATCTTTTCTCAAAAATGGCACATTTCATTCCTTGCAACAAGATAGACGATGCTTCACATGTTGCTACTCTCTTTTGTAGGGAAATATTGCGTCTACACGGAGTGCCAAAGACGATCGTCTCGGACCGCGACGTCAAGTTCCTTAGCTACTTTTGGAAGACCCTATGCGCCAAGCTAGGAATCAAGCTACTTTTCTCTACGGCATATCATCCACAAAACGACGGCCAACCGGAAGTTACCAACCGCACACTCTCCGCTCTACTTCGAGTACTCATCAAGAAGAACATCAAGGAGTGGGAGGAGTGCCTACCTATCGCCGAGTTCGCCTACAACCGAGCATGACACTCAACAACCAGCAAGTCCCCCTTCGAGGTCGTCTACGGATTCAACCCTTTGTCCCCTTTGGACATTCTCCCTCTACCACTCCAAGAGCGCATCAATTTGGACGCAAGTGCACGTGTGACACATCTCAAGAAGGTACATGAAGATACAAGAAACACCATCGAGCGCCAAGTTCGACGCCTTGCGACCAAGCTCAACTTCAACAAGTAACCTATGGTCTTCAACATTGGTGATCTTCGGTGGCTACACCTTCGCAAGGATCGCTTTCCACAAGAACGCAAGTCCAAGCTTCGACCACGAGCGGATGGACCCTTCAAGGTCCTTGCACGCTACAACGACAATGCCTACAAGATCGACATTCCACGCGACAAGTACTCCGTGAGTGACATCTTCAACATCAAAGATCTCTCTCCTTACCATGGTGATGAGGAATTTGATCCGAGGATGGATCTTCCCCAAGGGAGGGGAGATGATGCGGAGCATCCCAAGGTCATCCACATGGACCTACCATCGCCTCACCAAGTGCCTACCGGACCCATGACACGAGCACGTGCAAGAGCTCTCTAAACCGAGGTGACATCACTCCTCTCAAATTTCCACTTCGATGCACATGAGACATGGCTACTACCTCATATGGACACATTGTGCATACTCAGGTATCATGGAGAAGCTAAGGAGCAAGGAGAAGAAGAAGAGGAAGATGGACGTGAAGACTGAGACGAAGAAGAAGATCTGCTCAAAGTCTCCAGGCTCCGGTCGACCGACGAACCCTTGACGTCCGACGATCTCCAGGCTCCGGACGTCCTGCCTCCTCCGGACGACCGACACTTCCATACCCGAGCCAAAACAGACGGACATCCGACGCCCCATGGATGACCGATGCCCGGATGTCCAACCCCGACCGGATGACCGACCGAAGACCACCCGAGCCGAATCTACAGACGTCCGACAGGCACCGGACGTCCGGACCCTCGCAAGCCTCCGGACTTCCGACGCCTGTGCGCTGTTTCGTGTTGGGCCGCATCCCATGTACCCCTTCGCCCCCTCTTTCGCACTAAGACTATATATACTCCACCTCGTCCAACTTTCTAGGGTTAGCGTTGGTTTAGCTCATTTTGAGAGATAGAGCTACGCTCATCCACATCGGATCTACTCCTCGTGAGAGACCGCGGCCTCTTCGGAGAAGATCCCTTTGGATTCAAGACCTCCTTGCGGAGAAGAACATCAAGACCTCCTTGCGGAGAAGAACATCAAGACCTCCTCACGGAGAAGACTGTTACCCTTGTATCATCCCTAGTTGATCGTGTACCATGTGAACTCTTATGTATCCGAGGATCTAACACATGTGTGACTATCTTATGGTGGTTTAGTGTTTCTCTCATGTTTTCCTTTGTGTTCCCCTCGTTTTCCCCTTGTGTTCTTCGTGTTCATCGCAGGATCTACTCCTATCGTGAAAGATCGGCCCCTAGGGTTCCTACCCTACATCACAGGTCCTGGGAGGTGTCTCCGTCGTCGCTTCCATGCTTCCCTCGCGGATGGTGTAGTTGTTCCTTGGCGCTTGCACTCCTCCTCATCATCATCCGTAGTGTTCCGACGATACCTATGCATGCACACGAGAGGGGTGTCAAGTAGTATACCATCCTCGAAGGGGCCAAGTGAGCACGTGTAAAGGAGATGATTCACCTTTGGGTATGTCAAGTAGATGTTGCACGTGTCACTCGCCAGATGGACTCTTGACATGGTGATGTCCATAGGATGCTCCGCATCAAGAGTCAGGTAAGATCCTGGGAAAAGACATGTGGGTTAGGGCCCACTGAAAAGAAAAACCGTTGAATGATTTTTAAAGAGAGATTGCACCGGTTGAATTACATGGCTCGAATGAGATAACAACCTCGAAATAACTTGAATGGTTTGAGAATGGAAACGTGAATCTTCCGAGATATCTTCAACACTCCGGAACCCTTGAATAGCAAGAAGTGAATGATTAAGAGGTCCACCGGCATGAGAAAGCATTTGAAAGGAGGAGAGGGATATGATCAACACCGAAAGCTTGAATTGAATCCATTGGAGAAGAAAACGAGAACGAAGAAGGATGAACTTGAAGCTCCCTTAGCATCTTCATAAGAAACACCGGGTAAAAATATTAAAGGAAAAGAATGAAGAGACTTCACTCAATAAAATGGATACTTGATTAAGGATTCTGGCTCCAGGAAGAAAAAGGGTGGGAGGGTGGGAAAATATAGACAACTAAGGACGAACGGAATGAACACCGTTGAGAAGAACCGAGTATTGATCTTGCAAATGTTGAAGGGATCGGATTAACTTGAAGGGAACACATTGGTTGAGAAGAATTGACATGACAATCTCGACGATAAAAAAGGATTAGTACTCCCATAGAAATATGAGAACACCGCTTAGGAAAAGATATGGAATCCACATTTGACAATGAAGCAACTCGAATACCACAAACAAAACAAAACAAAGGATTTCGCTTGCAGAATAAGCCAGAACAAACATATGATAGACCCCACATCGTATCATGTGTCTGTTGGAAAGATATCCTACATGATAATTGAATTCCCACCTATAAACTCCCGAAACTTTCTGGTTATGCAATCTGGTGTTGGGGATACAGGGAGGCACAAATATCTCACACAACTAACAAATCCTATACTCCAACTATATCCATCCATCAACACATAACAAAGAAAACCTTGGAAATCGTGTACCTCAGACCTTCGAAAATATCTGATATACTAGATGTGGCAATACATCTGATCGCTCTCCCCAGTACTGGGTGTTGATGACCCACAAGTATAGGGGATATATCGTAGTCCTTTAGATAAGTAAGAGTGTCGAACCCAACGAGGAGCATAAGGAAATGATAAGCAGTTTTCAATAAGGTATTCTCTACAAGCACTGAAATTATCGGTAACAGATAGTTTTGTGATAAGGTAATTTGTAACGGGTAACAAGTAATAAAAGTACATAAGGTGCAGCAAGATGGCCCAATCCTTTTTGTAGCAAAGGACAAGCCTGAACAACTCTTATATAAAGGAGAGCGCTCCCGAGGACACATGGGAATTATCGTCAAGCTACTTTTCATCACGTTCATATGATTCGCGTTCGGTACTTTGATAATTTGATATGTGGGTGGATCGGTGCTTGGGTACTGCCCTTACTTGTACAAGCATCCCACTTATGATTAACCCCTCTTGCAAGCATCCACAACTACAAAAAAAGTATTATGGTAAACCTAACCATAGCATGAAACATATGGTTCCAAATCAGCCCCTTACGAAGCAACGCATAAACTAGGGTTTAAGCTTCTGTCACTCTAGCAACCCATCATCTACTTATTACTTCCTGATGCCTTCCCCTAGGCCCAAACAATGGTGAATTGTCATGTAGTCGACGTTCACATGACACCACTAGAGGAGAGACAACATACATCTCATCAAAATATCGAACGAATACCAAATTCACATGACTACTTATAGCAAGACTTCTCCAATGTCCTCAGGAACAAACATAACTACTCACAAATCATATTCATGTTCATAATAAGAGGGGTATTAATATGCATAAAGGATCTGAACATATGATCTTCCACCAAATAAACCAACTAGCATCAACTACAAGGAGTAATCAACACTACTAGCAACCCACAAGTACCAATCTGAGGTTTTGAGACAAAAATTGGATACAAGAGATGAACTAGGGTTTGAGAGGAGATGGTGCTGGTGAAGATGTTGATGGAGATTGACCCCCTCCCGATGAGAGGATCGACGGTGATGACGATGGTGACGATTTCCCCCTCCCGGAGGGATGTTTCCCCGGTAGAACAGCTCCGCCAGAGCCCTAGATTGGTTCCGCCAAGGTTCCACCTCGCGGCGGCGGCGCTTTGTCCCGAAAGCTTGCTTATGATTTTTTTCCCATGACAAAAGACTTCATATAGCAAAAGATGGGCACCGGAGGCCTGCCAGGGGGCCCATGAGACAGGGGGGCGCGCCTAGGGGGTAGGGCACGCCCCCCACCCTCGTGGATGGTGGGTGGCCCCCTCTGGTGCTTCCTTCGCCCAATATTTTTTATATATTCCAAAACTGGCTCCCGTGGAGTTTCAGGACTTTTGGAGTTGTGCAGAATAGGTCTCTAATATTTGCTCCTTTTCCAGCCCAGAATTCCAGCTGCAGGCATTCTCCCTCTTCGTGCAAACCTTGTAAAATAAGAGAGAATAGGCATAAGTATCGTGACATAATGTGTAATAACCGCCCATAATGCAATAAATATCGATATAAAAGCATGATGCAAAATGGACGTATCAACTCCCCCAAGCTTAGACCTCGCTTGTCCTCAAGCGGAAGCCGATAATGAAAAATATGTCCACATGTTTATAGATAGAGGTGTCGATAAAATAAAATACGGACATGAGGGCATCATGATCATTCTCATAATAGCAACGTATATATATTGTCATATGATTTTTTATGCTAAAGTAACAATTCATTCACAATTTCAAGTATGAATCGGAAACTTCATTGAAAACTAACAAACTATAATCTTAGTCATTGAAGCAATTGCAATTTATCATAACATCGGAAAGAGTCAATATAAGAGCTTTTCAGCAAGTCCACATACTCAACTATCATTTAGTCTTTCACAATTGCTAACACTCACACAATACTTATGAGTATGAAGCTTTAATCGGACGCAGAGAAAGATAGGGGCTAATAGTTTCGCCTCCCAACCTTTTACCTCAACGGTAATGTCAAAAATAATAGTTCATGAAAACTCACATCCAATTAGCTATATATATCAGGATCTTTCCAACACATAGTGCTTGCCAAAGGATAAAATGTAAAAAGGAAAGGTGAAGATCACCATGACTCTTGTGTAAGGTATAAGACAAAAATAAAAGATAGGCCCTTCGCAGAGGGAAGCATAGGTTGTCATATGTTTTTATGGTTGGATGCACGAAATCTTAATGCAAAAGAATGACACTTTATATTGCCACTTGTGATATGGACCTTTATTATGCAGTCCGTCGCTTTTATTTCTTCCACATCAAAAGATCGTATAAAGCTTATTTTCTCCGCACTAATAAATCATACATATTTAGAGAGCAATTTTTATTGCTTGCAACAATGACAACTTACTTGAAGGATCTCACGCAATCCATAGGTAGATATGGTGGACTCTCATGGCAAAACCGGGTTTAAGGATATATGGAAGCACAAGTAGTATCTCTACTTGGTGCAAGGAATTTTGATAGCATGAGGGGGAAAGGTGAGCTCAACATGTTGGATGATCCATGACAATATAACTTATTTTGGATGTAAGAAAACATAACCCATTACGTTGTCTTCCTTGTCCAACATCAACTTTTTAGCATGTCATATTTTAATGAGTGCTCACAATCATAAAAGATGTCCAAGGTAGTATATTTATATGTGAAGACCTCTCTTTCTTTATTACTTCCGATTAATTGCAATGATGACCAAAACTATGTTTTTTAACACTCAACAACTTTTATTCATCATACTCTTTATATGTGAAGTCGTTACTCTCCATAAGCTCAATACGATCTCTTTATTTCTTTTTATTCTTTATCCCCTTTTTTCCCAAGATCATAGCAAGATAACCAAGCCCTTGACTCACAACTAATCTTTATTATATATAGCTCACGGACTCGATTACATAGAAGGATCATAAAGCAAAACTCCAAACTAGATCATACTAAAACTTTATTCTACTCGATGACATCTTGCTCTAAATCTGCTGCAGAAACAGCTCGAAACAAAAACATAGGATATTTGTGCGGTACGATGGTCAAAACCTTCAGGAGATTATATAATGAATTTTTACCGACCAAAAGTATCGTGCAAGAAAACGGAGTCCGGAGGGGACACGAGGCAGGGGCACGCCCAGGGGAGTAGGGCGCGCCCTCCACCCTCGCGGACGCCTTGTGTCCTTTCCGGACTTATTCTTATTTTCCTATTTTCTTAAAAAATATTCCAAAATGGAGAAAAATTGCTATTAGAACTATTTTGGAGTCGGTTTAATTACCGTACCACATACCTCTTCCTTTTCGGAGGCTGAAATGTTCTAGAAGGTGTCCCTTATATACTCCTCCGGGGTTACGGTTTCAATAACATTAGTTTCAACACTTATAGGATTACCTGAGATATAATGTTTGATTCTTTGACCGTTCACCAACTTTGGATTTGTGCCTTCGAAGTTGTTGATTTTTATGGCTCCGGAACGATAGACATCCTCGATAATGTAAGGACCTTCCCATTTAGAGAGGATTTTTCCTGCAAAAAATCTTAAACGAGAGTTGTATAACAATACATAATCACCTACATTAAACTCACATTTTTGTATCCTTTTGTCATGCCATCTTTTAACTTTGTCTTTAAACAGTTTGGCATGTTCATAGGCCTGGGTTCTCCACTCATCAAGTGAGCTAATGTCAAATAGCCTCTTCTGACCGGTAAGTTTGAAAACATAATTGAGCTCTTTAATGGCCCAATATGCCTTGTGTTCTAGTTCGAGAGGTAAGTGACATGCTTTCCCATAAACCATTTTATATGGAGACATACCCATAGGATTTTTATATGCAGTTCTATAGGCCCATAATGCATCATCAAGTTTCTTTGACCAATTCTTTCTAGATCTATTAACAGTCTTTTGAAAAATTAATTTAAGCTCTTTATTGCTCAGTTCTACTTTACCACCAGACTGTGGATGATATGGAGATGCAATTCTATGATTAACATCATACTTAGCAAGCATCTTACGAAAAGCACCATGAATAAAATGTGAACCACCATCAGTCATTAAGTATCTAGGGACTCCAAACCTCGGAAAAATAACTTCTTTAAGCATCTTAATAAAGGTGTTATGATCAGCACTACTAGTTGGAATAGCTTCTACCCACTTAGTAACGTAATCAACAACAACTAAAATATGTGTATACCCATTAGATGAAGGAAGCGGTCCCATATAATCAAATCTCCAAACATCAAATGGTTCAATAACAAGTGAATAATTCATGGGCATTTCTTGACGTCTACTAATATTATCAATTCTTTGACATTCATCACAAGACAATATAAACTTACGGGCATCCTTGAAGAGAGTAGGCCAATAAAAACTGGATTGCAATACCTTATGTGTAGTTCTATCTCCAGCATGGTGTCCTCCATAAGCCTCGGAGTGACACTTGTGTAGGATATGTTCCTATTCATGCTCAGGTACACAATGTCTAATAACATCATCTACTCCTTCTTTATAAAGGTGTGGGTCATCCCAAAAGTAATGTCTTAAATCATAGAAAAACTTTTTCTTTTGCTGGTATGTGAAACTAGGTGGTATAAATTTAGCAACAATGTAATTGGCATAATCAGCATACCATGGAGCAGTACGAGAAGCATTTATGAAAGTTAATTGTTCATCAGGAAAGCTATCATCAATAGGTAGTGGGTCATCAAGAACATTCCATAACCTAGACAAGTTGTCTGCAATAGGGTTCTCGGCTCCCTTTCTATCAGTAATATGCAAATCACATTCTTGTAGTAGGAGAACCCATCTAATAAGTCTAGGTTTAGCATCTTTCTTTTCCATAAGATATTTAATAGAAGCATGATCAGTGTGAACAGTTACTTTAGAATCAACAATGTAAGGTCTAAACTTATCAAAAGCAAACACATCTGCTAAGAATTCTTTTTCAGTAGTAGCATAATTTCTTTGGGCACTGTCTAGAGTTTTACTAGCATATTGGATAACATTTCATTTCTTATCAACTCTTTGTCCTAACATAGCACCTACAACATAATCACTAGCATCACACATAGTTTCAAAGGGTAAATTCCAATCAGGAGGTTGAACAATAGATGTAGAAATTAAGGCTTTCTTAAGTATTTCAAATGCTTCTGCACAATCATCATCAAATACAAAATGAACATCTTTTTGTAAGAGATTAGGCAGAGGCCTGGAAATTTTTTAGAAGTCTTTAATGAACCTCCTATAAAAACCGGCATGACCAAGGAAACTTCTTATACCTTTAATGTCCTTTGGACACGGCTTTAGCTTTATCAACTTCAATACCTCTTTCAGAAAATTTATGCCCCAAGACAATACCTTCATTAAACATAAAGTGGCACTTCTCCCAATTCAAGACAAGATTAGTTTCTTCACATCTCTACAAAACTCGATCAAGGTTACTTAAGCAATCATCAAAAGAAGTTCCATATACGGAGAAATCCTCCATGAAAATCTCAACAATCTTTTCACAAAAGTCAGAGAATATAGCAGTCATACATCTTTGAAAGGTAGCAGGTGCATTACATAAACCAAAAGGCATGCGTCTATAAGCAAAGGTACCAAAAGGGAAAGTGAAAGTGGTCTTTTCTTGATCCTCTTTTGACACGGGTATTTGAGAGAAGCCAGAATAACCATCTAGAAAGCAAAAATGTGTATGTTTGGATAATCTTTCTAGCATTCGATCAATAAAAGGTAAAGGGTAATGATCCTTTTTAGTAGCTTTATTTTATTTCCGGAAATCAATTACCATTCTATAACCTATAATAATTCTTTGTGGGATCAATTCATCTTTATCATTAGGAACAATAGTAATACCTCCTTTCTTAGGGACACAATGGACAGGACTTACTCACTGACTATCAGCAACGGGATAAATTATACCTGCCTCCAGAAGCTTTAGTGTTTCTTTTCTTACCACTTCTTTCATCTTAGGATTTAACCGTCGTTGGTGATCAACAACCGGTTTAGCGTCTTTCTCCAATTTTATTTTGTGCTGGCATAGAGTGGGACTAATGCCCTTAAGATCATCAAGAGTATATCCAATAGCAGCATGGTGCTTCTTCAGAGTTTTCAATAATTTCTCATCTTCCTGCTCTAAAAGGTTAGCTCTAATAATAACAGTATATATCTTCTTTACATCAAGATAAGCATATTTAAGAGTATCAGGCAATGGTTTAAGCTCAAACACGGGATCACCCTTGGGTGGAGGAGGATCCCCTAGAATCTCGACAGGCAAGTTGTGTTTCAAAATAGGTCCCTGTTTAAAGAATACTTCATCTATTTCCCTTCTTTCATTCATAAACATATCATTTTCAGGGTCTAGCAAATATTGTTCTAAAGGATCATTAGGAGGCATGGCAATAGAAGCAAGACCAATAATTCCATCTTTACTATGCAATTCTTTATCATGGGTGTCGGTGTCAAAACCGGCGGATATCGGGTAGGGGGTCCCGAACTGTGCGTCTAGGCTGGATGGTAACAGGAGGCAGGGGACACGATGTTTTACCCAGGTTCAGGCCCTCTTGATGGAGGTAAAACCCTACGTCCTTCTTGATTAATATTGATGATATGGGTAGTACAAGAGTAGATCTACCGCGAGATCAGAGAGGCTAAATCCTAGAAGCTAGCCTATGGTATGAGTGTATGTTATGGTTGTTGTTGTCCTACGGACTAAAACCCTTCGGTTTATATAGACACCGGAGAGGGTTAGGGTTACACAAGGTCAGTTAGAAAGGAGGAGATATCCATATCCGTATTGCCTAGCTTGCCTACGCCAAGTAGAGTCCCATCCGGACACGAGACGAAGTCTTCAATCTTGTATCTTCATAGTCTAACAGTCCAGCCAATGGAGATAGTCCGGCTGTCCGGAGACCCCGTAATCCAGGACTCCCTCAGTAGCCCCTGAATCAGGCTTCAATGACGATGAGTTCGGCGCACAGTATTGTCTTCGGCATTGCAAGGCGGGTTCCTTCTCCGAATACACCGCAGAAGAATTTGAATACGAGGATAGTGTCCGACCCTGCAAAATAAGTTCCACATTCCACCGTAGAGAGAATAATATTTTCGCAGATCTAATTTGCTGGCTTGTTTTGGCAGCATGATGTTGTTTCATGGCCCGGTGATTATTCGAACCGTTTCTTTTAACCAGCGCCGCACATAACGCGAGGCAGTTTTTTCGACACGTCTTGTCAAAGCAGAGATCGTGTCCCCTTATTACGGGATTCTCATCAATACGGGCGTGGGTAAACCAACCGCGCCATCAATTGCGGCGCTTGGGGGATAAGCGAGTTTTACCAGGCAAGTGGGGACGCTTAGTTTCGTCCGCCCATATAAAGGGATAAGGATTCACCTTCCTATCCACGCCTTCTTCCTCCTTTGCTCATCCGTTCTCGCACACTCGAGCTCTACCGCCCAAGTCTGCACTTCCCACCTCGACCTTCTCCAGTCATGTTCAGAGCGGGAGGCAAGTGGATGGTCTCCTCCGTCATGGAGGGAGACATCCAGAAACTGCGGAGAGACGGATACCTGCCCAACGACATCGTGCACCGGCTCCCAGATGAGGGGCAGCTCATCCCCACCCCAGGCCCCATGAGAGGGTAGTATTCCTCACCCATTTCCTCCGCGGACTGGGGTTCCCTCTCCATCCCTTCGTCCGGGGGCTCATGTTTTATTACGGCCTGGATTTCCACGATCTGGCCCCGAACTTCATCCTCAACATCTCGGCATTTATCGTCGTGTGCGAGGCCTTCCTCCGCATCAAGCCCCACTTCGGCTTATGGCTGAAGACCTTCAATGTCAAGCCGAAGGTGGTGGGCGGCCGCCAGGCGGAGTGCGGAGGCGCCATGGTGGGCAAGATGCCCAACATAACATGGCTCGAGGGCTCCTTTGTGGAAACCATAAAGGGGTGGCAATCGGGGTGGTTCTATATCACCGAGCCGCGCGACCCCGCATGGGTAGCGGCCCTCGAGTTCTGATCTGGCATCCCCATGCAGCTCACCTCCTGGAAAGAGTAGGGCCTGTCCTGGGGTAGTTCGAAAGGGCTGACCGGACTCCAAACATGTATTCAAAACATGGTGGACAAGAAGCTCAAGCTTGTCAACATAGTCCAAGTCATGCTCATCTGCCGGATACTCCCGTGCCAACAACGGGAGTTCACCTAGTGGGAGTTCAATCCGGTGCAGCACTGAACTCTGAACAGGCTCTTCGACACAACTCATGAAGACGCCTGGAGGGTGCTGTTCAAAAGTGCCGAGGTCCCTCCCCCTATTACTGAGGATCGCGCATTCAGCGCGAAGCGCCAAGCCAGTGTGGTAAGCTCCTTTACCTTTCACAGGATACTTATTTTTTATATAGATTGACTTTATGCGGGATCTAAACTCCCGTACCTTTAACAAGACTGGCAGAAGATGGCCGGACAGATCGATTGTCCAGCTCCTTTGCCTGAAGGCCCCGCAGACGCTCTTCTGGCGAAGATGCTGACTCCGGCCCCTTATAAGGTGCCTGAGAAGACCAAGAAGGCCAAGGGAACCCGAAAGAGTTCCCAGCGCCAGGCGTCGTCGGACTCACCGTCCGATGACTCTGCGGCGCACTCTTCCCCCGAAGACGAGGAAGAAGAGGAAGAAGATGCTCCCCCACCAACTGGGGGAGACAAGAAAAGGAAGGCCGCCCCAACTGGGGAGGCCGGAGGGTCCAAGAAGGGAAGGACTCTCCTTCCGGACAGTTCCACCGCCGCCGACGAAGGCGAAGGCGAGTGGTTGCCCAGGGTCAAGCCCCTGGGGAGATCGTAAGTATTCAAATACCAGAGTAACTCCTAGGATTCCTTTGTCGCACTGCTTTTCCTAACGCCGAACACAATTATGCAGGCCGCCACGAGCTAGTATCAATGTATCATCGGACGGCTCCTTGGGCTTGTCGGACATGGATAGCGATCCAGTCCCAACCGCCACCTCCCCTCATCCTGCCGACGATGCCCAGGTGCTGTCTCAAGAGGCACCGGATCGAGGGGAGATAGGCCTGGAGGCGCCTCAAGGCGACCTTCCGGACCGCGGGAGCCGCGGTGACGGGGCCCCCGAGAGCTCCGAGTTCGGCCCTCAGCCGAACACCGTGTCGGACCCTCCAGCGGTTCCGGGCTCGGGCAGGCGGTCTCCTTCTAAGAGGGGCAAGACGCCTGTGCCGGTGACCTCTGTCCATCCAGAGGCACCGGACAATCTGCTGGAAGCACTTCGTAGCGCTTCCATCGACGAGGAGCACTGCACTATCATGAGTGCGGTGATCCAGAAGGTTCAGTCTGCCAAGAGCGGATTGACTAGAGCTTGTGCCAGCCTTCTAACAGGCTTTGAGGTAAGTGTTTTAAAATCAAGTAGAAATATTACCGCATAGACAGTAGCCCCTGATGCTTTGTTCGATGTTCACAAAGAAAAGCCGAACAGAGGATCAAATAATATCGCAGGAGTCTAATATAAGTATGTCAATATGCATATGCAGGCTTCGCTGCTGGCATCCTCCGAACTAACTGCAGAGGTCGCCGTACTGAAGCAGGACCTCGAGGGGTCCAAGAAAGAGCTCGGCCTTGCCAAAAGGCAGCTCGAGGAGAACAAGGGTAAGTAATACCCCGTCTATAGATATGTATATATAAAAAAGGACGCGATTGCAAAATGACAGGATCATTGTATGTTTGCCAGGGGCCACGACCGAGGTGGCGACCCTAAAGCAAGCGCTGACCAAGGCCGACGATACAGCGGTCAAGGAGCGCACCGAGCGAGAGAAGAGGGAGGCTCGGGTGGGCGAGGTGCAGCAAGAGCTCCAGGCTCTTCTGGCGAAGCACGAGGTGTTGGAGCTTGACTTCAAGACGTGGGAGTCTGAGCTTGCCGCGGCCCTCGAGAGTGTGACAAGTGCCAAGGCCAAAGCCCAAAAGGCCCTCCAAGAGATTGACGCGATGAAGAAGATCGCTTCAGGAGCAAAGCAAGCATGCATGGATCGCAGCGGGTAAGGCTTTATATATGCAAAGCAAGCATGTAAAAGTAAATTATCGATTACTTACCAGATCCGGAGCTCCTCAGGAGCATTCGCAGATTTGCCCTGCAGTGTGTCCGATGCCGCACAATTTTACCAGGCCAAGGACGGAAGCTCGACGGAGAAGCTACTCTGGTCTCAGTATGCTGAGGCCGAGCATCCGGTGCCGATGAGCGACCTGCTGAAGCAGGTGGTCGAGCTACATAAGGCGGCCGATCAGGCCATGAAGAGCTTTATAGTCCGGTTGTGGCCTGGCGGCACCCTTCCGAACAACTTCTTCGGTCTGGTGAGGCGGCTCGTGGATGCCTGCCTACGGCTGGAGGTCGTTAAGCATCTGTCTGCATTGAAGGATCACGCCGTGCTTTCGCCCGTGTGAAATTTCAGTGGGTCAAGCTGGACGCCGTGAAGCTGATCAAGGAGGGGCCGCCAGAGGGCAAGGAGCACCGCCACCCCAAGATGTACTACAAGGGTGTTCTGCCGGGCACCCGTCTCATCGCGGATGAGTGTTCGAAAGATGTAATATTTGAATGAGACTTGCTCGTTTTATCCTGTATGTATGAAAACTTGTTTCATATGCGCTATGCAACGCTTGTTGGAATTTAAAATATTACCTTCTGTTTGGCTGTTTATTCAATCTGAGAGATGGCTAGTCCTCGGCTTCTGCCCCCATGCCACGAGTGCTGGGGTGTTCGGGATAAACCTGAGCACTCTTGTTCCCATATTTGGGTCCTTCGAGGGAGGTGCTCAGCACAACGAACAAGGCAACCGGACTAATAACGATTTATCACTCTCACTTAGCCATAGAATTCTATAATTTTAAATTTCGGCGAAGCCCCTGGTATTCGAAAGGCCGAATTCGGGGCGCGATACACGCCTGTAAGCCGGACAGGGCCGACCCCTTGCCCTAAGCGGCATAAGTCTTTAGGGACTCGAAAAACCTCGCCGAATAGCGACCAGTCTCTCGCCTTATCATGACAGTCAGTTTTAGCTTTCTCTACTGAGGTGCTCAGCCCGGCAGAACAGGGGCACAATCGCAGTAGTTCTCCTAGCGCTACCTTAGCCGATAGAGCGGGACGTAAGGTACCAAAACATAGGAGCCGGGCAAACCCAACATTTGACCAAATACATGATTCGGAGATGATGCATATAATGTTATAAGTTCAGGGTGCCGCACTTGTGAAAGTGTTCGGACTTTTCACACCGCATTGTGGGGTACGTAAGCCCCTGGTGTATTGGTCGTACCAGAGTGTACGGTTGAAAGGCGTCATCAATGAACACATAGATATATATATATATATAACAAGAATACAATAATAGTCGTAATGTCATGCATTGTTTATTGAAAATTTGTGTTAAAGCAGAGTGATATGGATAGTGCGATAAGCAGAGAGTAGGACTATGTCCCTTCCAAGGGCGAGCTGAGGAATGATATGAAATCTGTAATCAACCTGGGAATTCTGTTGTATAACATAGCTGTCTGCCTCCTTGGTTGTTGCATCATGTGTTCGGCAATAGTGCTGCCGGACAGTGTTTCCGGAGATTAAGGTCGTGAAAGAAAAAGAAAAATAACCAAACGGGAAGCCCCTAGTGTGGTTTAAGCCGCGTTTTGGGGCGTGTCGCAGTTGTGCCCCCCTCCCCACCTGTGCCCATGGTATTTTTAAGCGTTATTATGTACGCGTGGCATGAATATCGCCGTTGTGCTGGGATTGGGGTGGCCGCCGTATTGCTACGCGAGCTCAAATCGCGCCAGGCGGTCTATTTGCCGATTGCCCCGAGCGCGCTTGGAGGTGTCCGGGCTATGAAGCACCGAACTGGTTGATTGCCTTGAGAGGCTGCTTTGCGCTTCTGCTGCGAGGGCCACGGTGTGCTCCTCTGTTCGGAGAGAGCGCTCTGTGTTTCCATTGACTGTAATAACTCCGCGAGGTCCTGGCATCTTGAGCTTGAGGTATGCATAATGCGGCACCGCATTGGATCTAGCGAATGCGGTTCGCCCGAGCAGCGCGTGATAACCACTGCGGAACGGGACTATATCGAAGATTAACTCTTCGTTTCGGAAATTATCCGAGGATCCAAAGACCACTTCCAGTGTAATTGAGCATGTGCAATGGGCCTCTACACCTGGAATGACGCCCTTAAAGGTCGTTTTCATGGGTTTGATCCTTGAGGGGTCTATACCCATTTTGCGCACTCTGTCCTGATAAAGCAGGTTCAGGCTGCTGCCTCCGTCCATAAGGACTCGAGTGAGGTGAAATCCATCGATGATTGGGTCTAGGACCAGTGCGGCGAATCCGCCATGACGGATACTAGTGGGGTGGTCCCTGTGATTGAAGGTGATCGGACAGGAGGACCGAGGGTTGAACTTTGGGGCGACTGGCTCCAACGCATATACGTCCCTGAGCGCACGCTTCCGCTCCCTCTTGGGGATGTGGGTTGCGTATATCATGTTCACCATCCACACTTGCGGGGGAAACCTCTTCTATCCTCCAGTGTGCGGCTGCCGGGGCTCCTCCTCGTCATCGCTATGCGGCCCCTTGTCCTCGTATTCGGCAATTAACTTACCGGCCTACTTGTACACCCAACAATCCCTATTGGTGTGATTGGCTGGCTTGTCTGGGGTGCCGTGTATTTGACACGAGCAATCGAGTATACGGTCCAAGCTGGACGGACCCGGCGTACTTTGTTTGAATGGCTTTTTCCGCTGACCGGGTTTAGAGCCTTTGAATCCGGCATTGACTGCCGTATCCTCAGTATTTTCGCTGTTAATGTGGCGCTTATGCTTGTTGCGGCGTGACGTGCTATTGCCGTCCTTGGTATCTGAGGTACCATGGTTCTTGGATATGTTATTACTGCGAGCCAGCCAGCTATCTTCTCCCGCACAAAAGCGGGTCATGAGCGTCATGAGAGCTGCCATAGATTTTGGCTTTTCCTGACCAAGGTACCGGGCTAGCCACTCGTCTCGGATGTTGTGCTTGAAAGCCGCTAAGGCCTCCGCATCCGGACAGTCAACGATTTGATTTTTCTTTGTAAGGAACCGAGTCCAGAATTGCCTGGCTGACTCTTCTGGCTGCTGAATTATGTGGCTTAAATCATCGGCGTCTGGTGGTCGCACATAAGTGCCCTGAAAGTTGTCGAGGAATGCGGCCTCCATATCTTCCCAACAGCTAATGGAGTCCGCTGGCAAGCTGTTAAGCCAATGCCGCGCTGGTCCTTTGAGCTTTAGTGGGAGGTATTTGATGGCGTGTAAGTCATCGCCGCGGGCCATGTTGATGTGGAGGAGGAAATCCTCAATCCATACTGCGGGATATGTTGTGCCGTCGTATGATTCAATATTTACAGGTTTGAAACCTTCTAGGAATTGATGTTCCATTACTTCTTCTGTGAAGCATGAGGGGTGTGCGGCGCCTCTGTATTGGGCTATATCGCGACACAGCTCGAATGGGTCTTGCCCGCTGTGTTCAGCCCGACCGGACTTGCTTTTACTGTATCCGGCGTGACGTTTATCGTCTCGCAGAGTGGTGCGCCCTCGTGATCCGTAGATCGATCTTGAATGCTTTGCCTTGTCCTCCAATATGTCTCGCAGGTCTCGTGTATCTCCCCATGCCTTTTTATTTGAATGGTGTTGGGGTGGAGGTTGAGCCTTTGGCTGGAATGCCTCTCTATCGTGGCCACGAGGTGGCCGGTCAGCCGTATCATATGCTTCTTCCTCCAATCGAGGTAGTAACCTGCGCCTTGGGTAACTCTTGGAGGGACGCTCGAGTTTATATTCCTCGGCTGTGAGGACTTCAGTCGATTTGTCAGCTAGCAGATCTTGATCAGCTTGAAGCTGTTGCTGCTTTTTCTTCAAGCTATTTGCCGTGGCCATAAGCCGGCGCTTGAAGCGCTCTTGTTCGACGGGATCCTCTGGTACGGCGAATTCATCATCGCCGAGGCTTGCCTCGTCTTCGGAGGGGGGCATGTGATCATCCTCCTCCTCTCTGTCTGCCGCTCTCTCAGGAGAGCTGGCTCCTTCATCCTCCTGCTCTAAATCTTGCTAGAGGGGATTGTTGTTGTCTTCGGCACTATCCGGGGTGTTATTATCTCCTGTGTCGGTATCACCACTTTTGCTTTGGCGGGACTTAGAGTGGCGCCGCTGACGTTGGCGCTTGGGTTGCTTCTTGGAGGGGTCATCCTCCGCTATCTCGTCGCCATTGCCTTCGTTGGGTGTATCCACCATGTATATGTCATATGACGAGGTGGCTTTCCAGTGCCCTATAGGTGCTGATTCATGTCCGTCTCCTACATCGTCGTCCATACCGTCGATGTCTTCGGAATCGAAGTCGAGCATGTCAGTTAAATCATCGACAGTGGCTACGAAGTGGTTGGTGGGTGGGCGTCGAATTTCTTCGTCGTCCACATACCAATCCTGTTGGCCATAATCTGGCCAGGGCTCTCCTGACAAAGAGAGAGACCTTAGTGAATTCAGAATGTTGCCGAAGGGCGAGTGTTGAAAGATATCTGTGGCGGTGAATTCCATGATCGGTGCCTAATCGGATTTGATTGGCAGGGGCGCGGATGGTTCGGAGTCAGAAGAAGAGTTCGGCACCTTGGAGTCACGGGCTGCGCAGAGGATTATGCTGGTGTTTGGCTCGATCGCCATCGAGACTGCAGCCCCTGAGGCGGTGTCTATCCACCCGTCCTCGATTGGCGCAGCTTGCTCCGAGCTAAGGGTCGGAGCTGATGCGGGCGCGGCCTCTGGGGTACTGTTCGGCGGCAGAGCTAGGTCATACCCATCGCGACAGTGCGGCGCGCCCGGCTGTGGCTCGAATCCGTCGAAGATCAAGTGTCCGTGGATGTCGGCCATGTAGTTCAAACTTCCAAATCTGACCTGATGGCCAGGGGCGTAGCTTTCAATCTGCTCCAGATGGCCAAGCGAATTAGCCCGCAGTGCGAAGCCGCCGAATACGAAGATCTGTCCTGGGAGAAAAGTCTCACCCTGGACCGCATCGCTATCGATGATAGTAGGAGCCATCAAGCCTAACAGCGACGACACAGAGGAACTCTAAATGAAAGCACCAATGTCGGTGTCAAAACCGGCGGATCTCGGGTAGGGGGTCCCGAACTGTGCGTCTAGGCCGGATGGTAACAGGAGGCAGGGGACATGATGTTTTACCCAGGTTCGAGCCCTCTTGATGGAGGTAAAACCCTACATCCTTCTTGATTAATATTGATGATATGGGTAGTACAAGAGTAGATCTACCGCGAGATCAGAGAGGCTAAACCCTAGAAGCTAACCTATGGTATGAGTGTATGTTATGGTTGTTGTTGTCCTACGGACTAAAACCCTTCGGTTTATATAGACACCGGAGAGGGTTAGGGTTACACAAGGTCGGTTACAAAGGAGGAGATATCCATATCCGTATTGCCTAGCTTGCCTTCCACGCCAAGTAGAGTCCCATCCGGACACGAGACGAAGTCTTCAATCTTGTATCTTCATAGTCTAACAGTCCGGCCAATGGAGATAGTCCGGCTGTCCGGAGACCCCTAATCCAGGACTCCCTCAATGGGGTTGTCTGCGAAATTTAGCAAAATTAAAATCATGAGACATATCCCCTAAACCAACAGAAACAATATCCTTTTTGCAATCTATCTTAGCATTAACAGTATTCAAGAAGGGTCTACCAAATATAATGGGACAAAAGTCATCTTGTGGGAAACCAAGAACAAGAAAATCAGCAGGATATTTAACTTTCCCACACAAGACTTCAACATCTCTAACAATCCCAACTGGTGAAATAGTATCTCTATTTGCAAGCTTAATTGTAACATCAATACCTTCTATCTCAGCAGGTGCAATATCGTGCATAATTTCTTCATATAAAGAATGAGGTATTGCACATGCACTAGCACCCATATCACATAAGCCATGATAGCAATGATCTCCTATTTTAACAGAAATAACAGGCATGCCTACAACAGGTCCATGTTTATTTTTAGTATCGGGTCTAGCAATTCTAGCAGCTTCATCACAAAAGTAAATAACATGCCCATCAATATTATCGGACAAGAGATCTTTAACCATAGCAATACTAGGTTTAACTTTAATTTGTTCAGAGGGTGTAGGTGTTCTAGTATTACTCTTGCGAACCATAGTTGAAGCTTTAGCATGTTCCTTTAGTCTATCAGGGAAAGGTGGTTTCTCAATATAAGCGGTAGGAACAATAGGATCAACATTATAAGTGATAGTATTTTCTTCAACTTTAATAGGTTCAACTACTTTTACTTCAATGGGAGGATGATATTTAAGCCACTTCTCCTTAGGGAGATTGAGGGAGTCCTGGATTAGGGGGTCTCCGGACAGCCGGACTATCTCCATTGGCCAGACTGATAGACTATGAAGATACAAGATTGAAGACTTCGTCTCGTGTCCGGATGGGACTCTACTTGGCGTGGAAGGCAAGCTAGGCAATACGGATATGGATATCTCCTCCTTTGTAACCGACCTTATGTAACCCTAACCCTCTCCGGTGTCTATATAAACCGAAGGGTCTTTAGTCCGTAGGACAACAATCACAACATAGAATCATACCATAGGCTAGCTTCTAGGGTTTAGCCTCTCTGATCTCGTGGTAGATCTACTCTTGTACTACCCATATCATCAATATTAATCAAGCAGGACGTAGGGTTTTACCTCCATCAAGAGGGCCCGAACCTGGGTAAAACATCGTGTCCCCTGCCTCCTGTTACCATCCGGCCTAGACGCACAGTTCGGGACCCCCTACCCGAGATCCACCGGTTTTTACACCGACATTGGTGCTTTCATTGAGAGTTCTGTTGTGCCGTCACCACCAGGAAGGATGTCTCTTCCCGTCTTTAAAGACGGCACTATCGCTGAGGGAGCTTTGGCTATCGGCCAAACTCTCCGGCTAGGTGGTTTTCTTATGACCGCCCGTTCGGCCGCTGCGCCGACGATGACTTCTCGGGTCATCGAAAGCAATCTTCACGTCAACTCGGAACTCGCCGAGCAGTTAGATCCAATGGAGCTCTCTTCCCTAAACGATCTCTTGGATCGCATCGTCGCCCTAGGAGTCGCTACAGACTACGATCAGATTGGGCCTAAATCCGATCTGAGAGAGATCAACTCTCCCGAGGTCACCCATCACATTGAAGTGGTGGAGGAACAATGAGGCAACCCTTCATCTATCTTAAGGACTATCTATGTCCGGATTCCCGATCCCTCCAAGCCGGATACCCGCGGAGGGGAGAACGTCACTCAAGGCCTGAACCTAGAATCAGGCAGCGGGCTAGATTTATCGGAAAACATCCAAGAATCCAAACTTTCGAGTTCGGAAACTCCTTGGACCCTGAGTCTCAGATTGGGTGAGGATTCGGATTCAATTCCACCCACCCACCCAAACATACGCGATCTATCCCAAATTAGGCAAGAGCCCGAAGAAACAGTACACCATTACTGGGCCAGATTCCTCCTGGTCATGAACAGGATAAAGGACTGCCGCGAGGAAGACGCAATTTCATTCTTCTGCAATAATTGCACGGACAAGGGAATCCTCAACGCCATAAGTCGTCGCGAAATTACACGCTTTGCCGACTTGGTGTCCATAGTACGAAAGTATTGTGCGATGGAAATCGCCTGGAAAACTGAAATAAAATTTTGGGATAATCCGGCCCTGAATACAAACCCAGTCCGAAATAAAAGGGTGCTTTATCACAATACACCTGGGTTAACTACCAAAAAGCAAAAGCCCTCTACGGGGCAAAGAACCGTACTGGAGGGATGGCTCAACGGACCCTGCAAAATTCATAGTACAGCGGATGCAATACCAACGCACAGCCTTAGAGCATGTTGGATACTCTGGCAGGTGACCAAAAGTGCTGAGGATCTACTCCTCCAAAAGACCACAGAGCACCATCCCGTGGACAACAATACGGTGTTAACGGTCTTTGAGACCTTCGCGTCAAATAATAGACGCAAGCGAACACTCCGCAGCATTGCCAAAATCTACCACATAGCAGAAATAAACCCTTGGAGTGACACGGCTATTACCTTCAATGCCAGTGACGAACCTAAATTCCGAACAGCCCGAGCACCAGCCGCACTGGTCCTCAGTCCAATTGTGGACGGCTTTCGACTCACCAAGGTACTCAAGGACGGCAGCAGCAGATTATACCTCATCTATGAGGAAACTCTTCAAAAGATGGAAATAGACTGGAGCCGCATTGAGCAAAGTAGCACAACCTTTCGAGGAATCATCCCCAGTCGGGAAGCACACTGTGCTGGAAAAATCACACTAGACGTGGTATTTGGCACGCCGGATAATTACAGCTCCGAAGAAATTACATTCCAAGTGGCCCCCTTCAGCAGTGGATACCACGCTCTATTAGGGTGGGAGGCGTTTACAATCTTCCAAGCCATACCCCATTATAGTTACATGAAGCTCAAAATGCCCAGGCCCAAAGGAATCATCACTCTTGCTAGTGATCCGGACATAGCACTCCGCGCCGAAAATAAGACAGCTGCACTGGCCCTGAGGCACTATCCGAAGCCCTAGTGGCCGAGGAACTAACTGTGCTGCGCTCCACGGTGAACAGGGACGACGTGATACTCGATAAAAGATCCAAGTCCACCTCCTTCAAACCGGCGGACGAAATAGTTAAATTCCAAGTCCATCCAACGGACCCTACAAAAACAGCTTCCATGAGGGCACAATTAAGCCCTGATGTCGACGCCGCACCGCGAGAGTTCCTACGCGAGAACTGGGACATTTTTGCCTGGCACCCTTCAGACATGCCAGGAATCCCACGCAGGCTGGCTAAGCACAGCCTAAATATCCTAAAAGGATTCAAGCCAATCAAGCAGGCTCTTCGACGTTTCTTCGAGCCTAAAAGACAAGCCATGGGAGAGGAACTAGCCAAGCTATTGGAGGTCGGATTTATCATAGACATAAAACATCCGGACTGGCTAGCAAACCGTGTGATAGTACCAAAGAAGGACAAATCCTGGCGCTTATGCGTCGATTTTAAAGACCTTAACAAGGCCTGCCCAAAGGATCCCTTCCCCCTCCCCCGCATCAATCAAATCATCGATGCTACCGCAGGACACGATTCATTGTGTTTCCTCGACGCATACTCCGGCTACCATCAAATTAAAATGGCAGAGCCAGACCAAGCCGCAACGGCATTCATCACACCATAAGGCCCATTCTGCTTCAACACAATGCCCTTTGGGCTAAAAAACGCCGACGCAACATATCAGCGCATGATTGAGACATGTCTGGCAAACCAGATCAGCAAAACAGTGGAGGCATACATAGATGACGTGGTCGTTAAAACCAAGCATGTCGAAACTCTAGTAGACGACTTGAGGCTCACATTCGACAACCTCTGAACATATGACATCAAGCTCAATCCGGAAAAATGCGTTTTTGGCGTACCAGCCGGAAAGCTCCTCGGATTCATTGTCTCCAGTAGAGGTATTGAAGCTAATCCGGCCAAAATTAGAGCGTTGTCACAGTTGGCTACCCCAACAGACCTCAAACAAATACAAAAATTGACTAGATGCGTGGCGGCTCTAAGCCGCTTTATCTCCCGCTTGGGCGAAAAAGCATTACCCCTTTATCGCCTCCTCCGGTGCACCGAACACTTTGAGTGGACGGATGCCGCCACGGCCGGACTCAACGAAATAAAAGCCATATTGGCAACAAACCCAGTCCTGGCCGCGCCAAACATTGGCGAACCAATGCTATTATACATTGCGGCAACTCATCAAGTCGTAAGCGCAGTGCTCGTCGTCGAGCGAGAAGTGGACGGACACAAATTCCCCCTTCAAAAGCCGGTTTACTATGTGTCCACTGTCCTTACTCCATGCAAATCACGGTACCCGCATTATCAAAAGATCGCGTACACGGTATTTTTGGCATCCCAGAAGCTGCGACACTACTTTCAAGAGTGTTCGATAACGGTAGCCTCGGAAGTACCACTTAACGATATTATAAACAACCGCGACGTGACGGGCCGGATTGCCAAATGGGCCATTGAGCTCCTCCCGTTCGACATAACTTACAAGCCACGGCGAGCTATTAAGTCACATTGATCTCCTCGTCATCGCTGAATGGACGGAAGCCAAACTCCCTAAAGAGTATGGCACATATTCAAACTGGATCATGCACTTCGATGGTTCCAAAATGTTGGCTGGTCTAGGGGCTGGCGTTGTTCTGACGTCCCCAACAGGAGACACCGTTCAATACGTACTACAGATAATGTATACGGACTCCAACAACGCAGCCAAATATGAGGCCCTTCTACTTGGTCTCCGGATAGCAGTATCCATGGGCATTCAACGCCTAGAGGTGCGCGGGGATTCGAACCTTGCGATATCCCAAATAAATGGAGACTTTGATGCCAAGGATCCGAAAATGGCAGCTTATCGCAACGCCGTCCTAAAAATGTTAGCTCGGTTCGAGGGACTCGAATTTCACCATGTGGCTCGGGAAAACAATCAGGCGGCGGATATCCTCGCCCGCATCGGCGCAAAACACGACGCGGTCCCTCCCAACATATTTCTGGAAAGGCTTTTCAAGCCATCCGTAGCATGGGAAGGGGACATCGATAACAACAATCCGGACCCGGCCAAAATACCCAATACCGAACTCTCTGACATAATCGGAGGCTCCGCCACCGAAATAACACAATCAGCCCACGAAATAATGGCCATTATTGCCCCATGGACAGAACCATTCCTGGCCTACCTAACTAGACAGGAACTTCCGGAGGACCAAAATGAGGCACGCTGCATAGTGCGGCGACCCAAGGCCTACAGGGTCCATGAGGGAGAATTGTACAAAAAAAAGCGCTACCGGAGCCCTTCAAAGGTGCATCTCTAAAGAGGAAGGGCGGAACCTTTTGGTAGAAATTCACGCCGGACTCGGCGGTCATCACGCCGCAGCCCGGGCTCTTGTAAGCAAGGCCTTCCGTACATGATTCTATTGGCCAACGGCCCGGGCAGATGCATAGGACTTGGTCCAACGTTGCGCCGGTTGCCAGCTCTTTGCAAATCAAAGCCACATGCCACCCACCGCCCTCCAAACAATCCCCATTACATGGCCCTACGCGGTCTGGGGGCTTGACATGGTTGGACCCCTTAAAGGGGGAACCCACAAGAAAAAATACTTATTGGTCATGGTGGATAAATTCACCAAATGGATAGAGCCTAAACCGGTTAAAACAGCCGAATCCGGACCGGTGATAGATTTCATATCCGGGGTTGTACACCGTTACGGTGTCCCCCACAGCATCATCACTGATAACGGCACGAACTTCACGGCCGACGAGGTAAAACTCTGGTGCAGCAAAATGGGCATCAAGCTCGATTATGCTTCAGTCTATCACCCCAAACCAACGGTCAAGTCGAACGAGCAAATGGTCTTATAATGAGCGGCATTAAAGCCAGATTAGTGCGCTCCTTAACGGAGTCTGACACTCACTGGGTAGAGGAGCTCGACTCCGTACTCTGGGGGCTGTGGACCACGCCAAATTGTAGTACTGGATATACACCATTTTTTATGGTGTACGGCGCAGAGGCAGTCCTGCCTTGTGACATAATTCATGACTCACCTCGAGTGCGCACGTACGAAGAAAGAGAAGCCGAGCTCGATCAGCAGGACAGTCTGGGCACCTTGGAGGAAGAGCGTGACATAGCCAAAGCCCGTTCCGCATTTTACCAGCAACGGGCTCGCAGATACCAAAGTAGAGAAGTACGGGCCAAAACTTATAACGTTGGCGAACTAGTTCTACGGCTGCCGGATAAGAAAAAGAACAAGCTCGAGCCCAAATGGCAAGGTCCCTTCATTATCGACCAAGTTCTGACTAGTGGAGCGTACCTACTGTGGGATGCATCAACTAGTCGACTTGAGCCGAACCCATGGAACGCAGCCAGGCTCCGAAGATTCTACGCCTAGCACCGAACTTTATGTTAGTCCCCTCCCTTTGTCCATTTTCTGCATATCCATCATCTATCATGTTTCCCTTTCTTTCTTTTATTTCTCTAGGCCTTCAAGGGTCACCTTGTGCCTCACTCATACATCACAGATGCGCTAGCCGCACTCTTCATACCTGGGGGCTTCTTTCACAGAAGCTTAAATTATTTACCTGGGCCTCATGCCCAATACATGTGTTATACTTCCGCATGTACCTTTTTTCACCATTATATGCATCGATATGACTTAAATTTTGGCCAAGCTGGGTTTCCTGGCTCTTGTATTTATGCCCTACGTTCCCGTTAATTCGGCTAGGGCATAAGGGGAGCACCTCTGCGATTGTTACCGCCGGGTCAGCCGGACGTGTACCTCAGACTGGGTGAAGCCGAAAGCTAGCGTTCTTAAGATAATATTCGGTCAGTGAACAAAAGACGACTTTTATTTATTATCCATATATGCCCCTAGATGCTTTTTCTGTGCTTCTTGTCGCAATCCAGACATGCACTTTAGGGCATGCCTACCCAGGGAAAGGAACCCTTAACGGAACTATTCTCTCTGGAAGATGTTTCTTACTACCCATGTAATATAACATAACTAGTTGGGCACTTGTCTGATAAAGCACTAATGACCCCTACGCCTGGTCTCCACTCATGCCCCGGTTGTTACATAACCGAGAGGGTATTCGGATACACTCCGGACTGTCGGGTCCCGAGGTTGAAGTGAAAAGGTCTGCCACGACAAACGATCTACAATCCAGCTAGAAGGCATTATACATGTCACTTTAAAACTACATAGTCAATTTGACTGGTTGAATACCTCTTCAATGCCATCCAATAGGCTGTCTAGTCTACAGTCCTGTTGGGAATACTTTGCGGCCAATTCTACTTGGCTGTACACTAAACTCACAGGAATCTCCCTGCCATCAGGCCCCACAGGTCCGACTTTGGCCATGTGGTTCGGGTCAGCCTTCGTGTACCGTGTCTTCACCATTGCCCAGGCTTCCCTGGCGCCTTGACGGCAGGCCGATATCTTCCATAATCAGAAGCGCCGCCGTGCTCCCTTCAGCTTTTCTACAAGCTCTCCAAGGCCTTCGGGTATGGAGACAGATGGCCACAAGGCTTGGGCGACGCCTTGCATCACCACCCAACTCGTTCGTGCAACTGTGAGAGCTCGGGAAGAAGATCACCCGTTGAACCAGGCATCTCCTCGGCAGGACGACCTGTTAGCATACATACAGACATAACTCTATCAGCCAGCTTCCTCGCCGAACTCTTTTTCAAAGTTCGTTCAAGCACTTACTAAATATGCCGCGTCGAAGCCGACGATTCTCCTTAACAGAGTCCGACAGCTGGGCATGAACATCTTTTAGTTCCACGTCCAGCTTGGTGTTGGCATCTAGGAGATCATTCTTCTCCTGCCTCACCCTCGTAAGAACGCTCTCACCGGCCTTCAGCTGGCGTATGAGCTGTTGCTTATCCGGATTTACTCCAGCGTCATCTGCAATTTTATCGTCAGATCTGCATATACGCCCCATTCGAATATGATACTTATCATTCAAAGGATATGTTACCAGAGGGGGTCTATTTGGGCTCCCCTGCTGCGGCCAGTGCGGCCTGAAGTTGGGCTTTGCACTCTTCCAGCTCCTGGGATAGTTGAGTATTCTTTTCTGTAAGAACCTGCATAACAAATGATCCTTAAATCAGTTATCCTAACTGTTTCAAGTCTCAGGTGCTACAGATATATATAATCATCAAATTTTCTCACCCGTATATCTTTTACATACTGCTCCGTGGCTCTGGCTAGACCATTTTGAGCGGCACGGAGGTGCGCGTCTCCCGAGTTGAAGGCATCCAATGCCTCTTGGGAGAAACAAGCGTCATGAAGAACAGTCCGGCGACGCCTGTGGTTCATGGCACTTTCCACCTTGGAATTGGTGGCGGATAGTTTGTCCACATCCTCTGTCGAAGGAGCGCCCGGCGCACGCCTCATATTCGTTCCTGCCTCCGAATCCGGGCTTGGAGCCTGACTGGTGGAGGCGCGATGGGTAGCCTCTCCGGGTATAGTCCGGCGAGCGCTCCTTTTCCTGAAAAGATGGCATGGGCGTTAGTATGCCTCCAAAAATAATGGCTTGCAATAAACACGGCGCGCCGTACCGCTACGCCGGTGTATCAATCCGGACTGCGGGTCTTTTCAGCCTGCCTGGCCTCGCGGCCCCTTGTTGGCTAGTTGCCACAGGCTCGGCCTTCTGCTCCGAGGACCTCCCCTGCAAAACACGGCTGTTATACGGCAATCAAAAAAATGCAAGGACGGATCCCTTTTTAAGTGTTGGGACTTCGGTCTCAGTCACCTGTGAGGCTGGAACTAGCCCAGGGTAATCGGCCGTAATGGCCACCAAGGCGTTGCCATTACTCGATTGGTAAAATACCCCATCGATCAGCTCCACAGATATGTCCGGATCCTCCTGGGAGGCCGGGTTAAGGGACCGTCCAGGGTCCTCGGGTTGTGGAGGAGGGCTATTTATCTCCTTTACATCCTGGCGCAGCTCCTGCGATGAAATCGCTAGACTGAATACTTACCTACGGGGATACGAAACGGATGGGCGAGAAAAAGTCTCCGCTTACCCAGCTCGGAGGATTGTACATAGAGAATCCGCCCTGCGGGTTGACATGAAGGAATTCCTCCTCTTCTCCCTTGTACAAAGTGGACAAGATCTTTGTTAGATCAGCAGCCGATCCCGGCCCTTTGTGGCCGTGGCGGGTGGCGTCATCCTCCCCGTTGAAATCCCACATGGGGTGGCCTCTATACTGGAGCGGCTGCACCCCCCGCATGATGCATATGGCCATGACCTCGATCATGGTCAATCCGGATCGAGCTAAAAAACTTATCCGGCTCATCAGATAAAGAATGTCCCAGTCATCTTCCTCCAGGGAGCTTCGTGGACGCCAGCTCCGGCGCTTCTTCAAAGGGGCGTTGTCGAACTCAGGAAGGACGATCCGAATAGGATCCGGGAGGGGGACGTCTTCTATATAAAACCATCCTGAAGGCTAGTCTTCGGATGACTTCTTTGGGGTCCCGGACAGGTATCCGGTCCTGGCAATACGCCACACTTCGGCTCCGCCCACTTGATATATTGACCCCTTCTGAGAATGGGGCACAAGGCAGAACAGCTTCTTCCACAGAGCAAAATGAGCCTCACAGCCCAAAAATAACTCGCAAAGGGCTACGAATCCCGTGATATGCAGCACGAAGGCAGGCGTAAGGTTGTGCAACTGGAGGCCATAGAACTCCAGGAGCCCCCGGAGAAACGGATGAATTGGGAATCCGAGCCCTCTTACCAAATAAGGGACAAGGCATACCTGCTCTCCCTTGGAGGGATTGGGAAGGCTCTCCTCTTGCTCTCCGCCATTATAGGTGGCAAGCCCAGCTCGAACTGGGACCAGGTACACTGGGGGAAGAAATCCCTTGGTCTGAAGCATCACTAATTTGCCGTGCGGGACGGAACATCTCTCCCAATCTCCAGGCTTGGAGCTAGGGGGGCGAGAGGAGGAGCTGCGTCGACCGGCCATGGTGGAATGGATTTCTGTCGAGTGCGCTCTGATGAAGGCTCACTGAGGGAGAATGGTGTGATTTGGATATGAATCCTCGTCTTTTTAATAGGCGGCTCATTCATACAGCTAGGGGGTAAATGTGAAAAATGCCCTGGCTCTTCACATTCGCTCGACACGTGGAAAGTGGCCATTATTAGGCGTGGAAACCAAGGAGTGCAACATTCACGAGAGACCGGACACTATTTCGACAGGTACACAGAGTTTGGAGAGGAACCCGCCTTGCAATGCCGAAGACAATACTACGCGCCGGACTCATCGTCATTAAAGCCTGGTTCGGGGGCTACTGAGGGAGTCCTGGATTAGGGGGTCTCTAGACAGCCGGACTATCTCCATTGGCCGGACTGATAGACTATGAAGATACAAGATTGAAGACTTCGTCTCGTGTCCGGATGGGACTCTACTTGGCGTGGAAGGCAAGCTAGGCAACACGGATATGGATATCTCCTCCTTTGTAACCGATCTTATGTAACCCTAACCCTCTCCGGTGTCTATATAAACCGAAGGGTCTTCAGTCCGTAGGACAACAATCACAACATACAATCATACCATAGGCTAGCTTCTATGGTTTAGCCTCTCTGATCTCGTGGTAGATCTACTCTTGTACTACCCATATCATCAATATAAATCAAGCAGGACGTAGGGTTTTACCTCCATCAAGAGGGCCTGAACCTGGGTAAAACATCGTGTCCCCTCCCTCTTGTTACCATCCGGCCTAGACGCACAGTTCGGGACCCCCTACCCGAGATCCGCCGGTTTTGACACCGACAGAGATCAACATGAGTAGCAAATGATTCCCAAAAAGAAGCTACTATTTCAGAGTCAAGTCCATATTTAGTGCTAAATTCACGGAAAGCATCGGTATCCATAAAAGATTTAACACAATAAAACTTAGTTGTTATACCTGACTCCTTTCCTTTGTCGAGTTCCCAATCTTCAGAGTTGTGTTTAGTTCTTTCCGATAAATCCCATTTGAATTCAATAGTATTCAGCATAAAAGAACTAGTACAAGAAGTATCGAGCATGGAGCGATTATTGAGAGAAAGCCGAGCATAAACATTTTGAATAATAATTTCTCTTGAGAGCTCATGATTGGGTCATGAATATAACATTGACTTAAGCCTCCCCCAAACTTGAGCGATGCTTTCTCCTTTGTGAGGCCAAAAATTATATATATAATTATGATCACGGTGAACCAGATGCATAGGATAAAACTTCTGATGAAATTCCAATTTCAATCGGTTGTAGTTCCATGATCCAATATCATCACGTAGCCTAAACCATGTCAATGCATTTCCCTTCAAATATAAAGGGAAGACCTTCTTCTTGATAACATCCTCAGGCATACCTACAAGCTTAAATAATCCACAAACTTCATCCACATAGATTAGGTGCAAATTGGGATGCAATGTTCCATCTCCTGTAAAAGGATTAGCTAGCAGTTTCTCTATCATAACCGAAGGAATTTCAAAGTAAAAAAATTAGTAGGTTCAGTAGGTTGAGGAGCAACTCTTTGCTCTACTGGTTGGGGTGAAGATACCCCGAATAAGCCCCTCAAAGGATTACTTTCCATAGTAACAAGTGACAGTAAATTTCAGCACACTATATAAATTTTTCCTTAACAAATTCCACCTACCAAAGGCGATTCGCTCCCCGGCAACGGCGCCAGAAAAGAGTCTTGATGACCCACAAGAATAGGGGATCTATCGTAGTCCTTTCGATAAGTAAGAGTGTCGAACCCAAAGAGGAGCAGAAGGAAATGATAAGCAGTTTCCAGTAAGGTATTCTCTACAAGCACTAAAATTATCGATAACAGATAGTTTCGTGATAAGGTAATTTGTAATGGGTAACAAGTAATAAAAGTACATAAGGTGCAACAAGATGGCCCAATCCTTTTTGTAGCAAAGGACAAGCCTGGACAAACTCTTATATAAAGGAAAGCGCTCCCAAGGACACATGGGAATTATCGTCAAGCTACTTTTCATCACGTTCATATGATTCGCGTTCGGTACTTTGATAATTTGATATGTGGGTGGACCGGTGCTTGGGTACTGCCCTTACTTGTACAAGCATCCCACTTATGATTAACCCCTCTTGCAAGCATCCACAACTACAAAAGAAGTATTAAGGTAAACCTAACCATAGCATGAAACATATGGATCCAAATCAGCCCCTTACGAAGCAACGCATAAACTAGGGTTTAAGCTTCTGTCACTCTAGCAACCCATCATCTACTTATTACTTCCCAATGCCTTCCCCTAGGCCCAAAAAATGGTGAAGTGTCATGCAGTCGACATTCACATGACACCACTAGAGGAGAGACAACATACATCTCATCAAATTATCGAACGAATACCAAATTCACATGACTACTTATAGCAAGACTTCTCCCATGTCCTCAGGAACAAATGTAACTATTCATAAATCATATTCATGTTCATAATCAGAGGGGTATTAATATGCATAAAGGATCTGAACATATGATCTTCCACCAAATAAACCAACTAGCATCAACTACAAGGAGTAATCAACACTACTAGCAACCCACAGGTACCAATCTGATGTTTTGAAACAAAGATTGGATACAAGGGATGACCTAGGGTTTGAAAGGAGATGGTGTTGGTGAAGATGTTGATGGAGATTGACCCCCTCCCGATGAGAGGATCCACGGTGATGACGATGGTGATGATTTCCCCCTCCCGGAGGGATGTTTCCCCGGCAGAACAGCTCCGCCGGAGCCCTAGATTGGTTCCGCCAAGGTTCCACCTCGTGGCGGCGGTGCTTCGTCCCAAAAGCTTGCTTATGATTTTTTCCAAGACAAAAGACTTCATATAGCAAAAGATGGGCACCGGAGGCCTGTCAGGGGCCCACGAGACAGGGGGCGCCCAGGGGGGTAGGGTGCGCCCCCCACCCTCTTGGATGGTGGGTGGCCCCCTGATGTAGAGTGGAAACCCTAGGGGCTGATATTTCATGAAAGGAGTAGATCCCGCGAAGAACACGAGGAACACGAGGGGAAAACCAAGGGAAATCACGAGGGGAAACATGAGAGAATCACTAAAACCAACAAGAAATAGTCACACATATGCTAGCTCCGAGTACACATAGAGATCACAGGGTCCACGGTCAAATAAGGACGATACAAGTAGCATGATATTCTCCGTGATGAGGTCTTGAGGTTCTTCCCGTAAAGGGGTCCCAAATCCGCTTGGGGGATCTTCTCCGAGGAGGCGCGATCTCGGAGGAAAAGGTAACCAAGTGGATGAGCAAAGCTCTCACATAAATTGTGACGCTCCGAGGCCGATGTGCCAGGTGTCTTCCAGTTATTCGCTGCATTGCCATGTCTTTTGCTTGAGTGTTGCATTTCATCATGTCATCATGTGCATAGCATCATCATGTTTTTCACAACTTGCATTCGTCCGGGTTCTCCGAGTTTTCTCCGTTGTCCGTTCTGAGCCCAACCACGCTTGCACGCGCCCGCGGCATGTCCGAAATAGTATTTTATAAGTGGCCGGGAAATATTCTCGGAATGGGATGAGAGTTGACGTGTGGTCTTGTTATAGTGTAGGTAGACCGCTTGCCAAGTTTCATCGCAATCGGAGTTCGTTTGACGCCCCAATGATTAACTATAGCGGCAGTATAGCCGGTCTAACGTCGGACGTTTTCGGTCTCCGGAAACAGTCATCGGGCCTCTCTCTCTTCTCTTCTCTCAGCTCGAGCTTTCTGCTCTATCCGCTGTCTACCACCAGACCCTGAAACCATCTCTGCACAGTACATCGAACCCCTCACATGCGCGTCCGAAACTTCCCCGGACCCGACCCGGGCAATCGTCACCGTTGTGTCCGAATCATCCCCAAACATCTACAAAACGTCACTGTTTTCTTATTTGGACTCCCTAGCCTATTTTTTCCTGACCGTCCGACTAAAATCGGAGGGACCAAATGCCCCTATCTCAAATCCACTTGCTTTATATATATATAGACCACCCCTAACCTAATATAGACACACCACCTGGTTTCTAGGGATCCTCCCGAGCGCCGCCACTCTTCCTGTCTCTTCCTCATCGGGATCCTCCCTGATCCAAAATCCCTTCCTCGTTTTCAGATCCATCCGATCCCTCCATCGATCCAACCATAGCCCTCCGATGCTCTGCTTCCCCTCGATCCACCCGAGCTCCTCGCTCCCTCCTTGCTCTCCTCGTTGACCAGGGAGACGAGCTCCTCCCGAGCGTCCCCTCCTCACCTCGTCGCCCGATCTCCTGCGCCTCCCCTCGTCCAGGAGCATCTGCTCCTCTGCCCGAGCACCCCCTGCCTTGGCCTCGTGACCCCGCAACTCCCTCCTGCAGCCCGTGCAAGCCGCCAGGAGGCGGGATCCCATGCTGCAAGGAGCTCCTCGCCACCCGGAATTTCCCCAGGTCGCCGGACCTCCCTCCAAGCGTCGCCGCCGGCGGCCACATGTCCAGCATGCCTTCCTCCCTTCGCCTCGCCAGGTCCGCAGGAGCCAAGCTCTTCGACGGCTTCCTCCAGGTCCGGCCGGACTCCTCCAGCCACGACTTTTCCCGACCCGGATCCCGTGCTAGCGCCGTCCATACGCGCCTCCTCCTCTGCTTCGTCCAGGAGATGAGGGACGCGCCTCGTCCCGCTCCTGCGCGTTGACCACCACGAGCCGCCGCGTCGCCCCTCCGCGACAAGCACCGCCGCCCAAGATGCGCCGTCGCCTGCCGCAGTCCCTCGCCTCGCCGCCCGTTTGCCCCGCTCGGCGGAGTTCTGCTCCCAGCCGCCGCGCCCCTGCTTCCTCTGCGCTGAAGACGAGCGAGCCGTGCCCGCGTTGACTCCCTTCATTTTGACCGAGCAGCCTCGCTACCTGCGTGGGCTGCACTCTTCCTGCAAGGCCCATGGCCCAATGTGAGCGGCCGCCCCTCTAAGCACTTTGGCCTGGCTAGTTTCGGCCCGCATCATTTTTTTTTTCAGTTCTGAACGTTTTAGTATTTATCCTGAGACTGCAGTTTTGCAGGAAACCCCCTGCTGTTCATGCATTTAATAACTCTCAAACCGTGCATCCAAATTAAACAAACTTAATATGAAAGTTGCTTAGAATTTTGTCTAGTTTCATAATATGCCACTTTCATCCATGTTTAAAATGTTTAAAATGATGTTTGGTTAAATTTGCTCCTATGCCATGTTAAAATGCTTTAATCCATAACTTAACAACCGTAGCTCCAAACCTAATAAACTTTATATGTAAATGGGGTAGAAAAATGCATAGTTTAACATGGTGGCATCTCTTTGCATGTTTAACAACTCTAAAATTGTGTTTAGGGCAGAACAGTACCAAACCTAATATATGCATATGGGGATTTACCGGAATTGTTGTCCGTTGCTTCCGGCCTCATTTAAACTTGCCTAGTTAGGTAGTTTTATTATGCTTCACCCTCTTGCCATGTTAATCAACATTTAATCTTGTTGGGTACATAAACGAGAGAGAACTAAATAAGTCATGTGGTGTTTTCTTCAATATGCAACTCCGTTGCATATTGAGCTCCACTTAAGTTGTAGTGTTGTCTGTTGCACTTTGCCATGCCATGCCATGTATCATTAAACCGGACATGCATCATAATTGGTTGTGCATCATGCCATGTCCTTGTGTTGTCTATTTACTATGTTGTGTGCTTCTTTCCGGTGTTGCTTCTTTGGGTTGGTTCCGTTAACGTCGCGTTTGTGAGGAACCGTTCGACTACGTCCGTTTGTCTTCTTCATGGACTCGTTCTTCTTCCTTGCGGGATTTCAGGCAAGATGACCATACCCTCAAAATCACTTCTATCTTTGCTTGCTAGTTGCTCGCTCTTTTGCTATTCCTATGCTGCGATACCTACCACTTGCTTATCATGCCTCCCATATTGTTGAACCAAGCCTCTAACCCACATTGTCCTAGCAAACCGTTGTTTGGCTATGTTACCGCTTTGCTCAGCCCCTCTTATAGCGTTGTTAGTTGCAGGTGAAGATTGAAATTTGTTCCTTGTTGGAACATGGAGATGTTGTTCCTTGTTGGAACATGTTTATTGTTGGAATATCACAATATCTTATATTTAATAAATGCATCTATATACTGAGTAAAGGGTGGAAGGCTCGGCCTTATGCCTGGTGTTTTGTTCCACTCTTGCCGCCCTAGTTTCCGTCATATCGGTGTTATGTTCCCGGATTTTGCGTTCCTCACGCGGTTGGGTTATAATGGGAACCCCTTGACAGTTCGCCTTGAATAAAACTCCTCCAGCAACGCCCAACATTGGTTTTACCATTTGCCACCTAGCCTTTTTCTTTCCCTTGAGTCAGCCGGCTCAAGGGTCATCTTATTTTAACCCCCCCGGGCCAGTGCTTCTCTAAGTGTTGGTCCAACTGAGCGATGTCCGAGGCTACCAGGGGAAACTCTGGGCTGGCTTACCCGACGTCTGGCTCATTCTGGTGTGCCTTGAGAACGAGATATGTGCAGCTCCTATCGGGATTTGTCGGCACATCTGGGTGGCTTTGCTGGTCTTGTTTTTACCATTGTCGAAATGTCTTGTAACCGGGATTCCGAGTCTGATCGGGTCTTCCCGCTAGAAGGAATATCCTTCGTTGACCGTGAGAGCTTGTGATGGGCTAAGTTGGGACACCCCTGCAGGGATTTGAACTTTCGAAAGCCGTGCCCGCGGTTATGGGCAGATGGGAATTTGTTAATGTCCGGTTGTAGAAAACCTGAAGTTGACCTTAATTAAAATACATCAACTGCGTGTGTAACCGTGATGGTCTCTTTCCGGCGGAGTCCGGGAAGTCAACACAGTGTTGGAGTTATGCTTGACGTAGGTTGTTCTAGGATCACTTCTTGATCATAGTTTTATCGACCGTGCTTTTGCCTTCTCTTCTCGCTCTCATTTGCGTATGTTAGCCACCAAATATGCTATTCACTTGCTGCAGGTCCACCTCATACCTTTTGCCCTACCTATAAGCTTAAATAGTCTTGATCGCGAGGGTGCGAGATTGCTGAGTTCCCGTGGCTCACAGATACTTCCAAAACTAGCTTGCAGGTGTCGTTGAACTGTGCAGATAACGCAACCAAGCTCAAGGAGGAGCTCGATGAAGATCTTGTCCTTTGTGTTGTTCGTTCTAGTTGATCAGTAGTGGAGCCCAGTTGGGGTCGATCGGGATCTGTGTAGCATTTGGGGTAGTCTTCTTTTATTTTGGCTCCATAGTCGGGCCTTGATTGTAACTGGTTGATGTAATGCTTTATTCATGTAATTGTGTGAAGTGGCGATTGTAAGCCAACTATGTATCTCTTTCCCTTATGTATTACATGGGTTGTTTGCGAAGATTACCTCACTTGCGACATTGCTTTCAATGCGGTAATGCCTCTAAGTCGTGCTTCGACACGTGGGAGATATAGCCGCAACGAGGGCGTTACAAGTTGGTATCAGAGCCTTCCCCAACCTTAGGAGCCCCCCTGCTTGATCGAATAGCTGGCGTTGTTGAGTCTAGAAAAATGTTTTGACTCATTTAGGATTGTATATATCGGAGAGTTAGGACTTCTTTTTACTCCCCAGTCCCTTCATCGCTCTAGTAAGGCATCCTGACGTAGAGTTTTGACTCTTCTCTTCTCAAATTTCACTAAAAAAATTTAGGATCACGCGGGTATCTTGGAATCGTTCCGATCGATTTGTGACGAGAACATTGTTCTTGGTGCCTCCTGTCATTTAGGGGTTGTGGCAGTGTCCCGGGGAGTTGACCTCCGAGGTGTTGTCGTCACAATTTTATCGTTGCAGTTCTGGAATACCTAAGTTTAGGTTCGCCGACATCGAAAATCTCTTTTATGCAGTTGTTGGTGAGATAACCTTGACGCCACCCAGTAGTGGGGCGGGAGTTCGGGAGTATTGCCATAACTTGTATAACGGATGCTTTTCGAAGGTTGAGGTAGACGATTACCGAAGTTTTTCTCGGTTATGTGTTGAAGGATGGATACAGCTGGATGTAGGATTTCCTAGATTTGGGTGAGATATTATGCTTCCCCTGTATCCCCAACACCTGATTGCATAACCGGAAAGGTTCAAGAGTTTCATAAGTGGGAATTCAAGTAGCTCTTAGAATACCTTTTCGACAGATGTATGATATGAAATTGGGGTTCGACGTCTAGTGGTCCGCCTTTTCACGGTTGGTTTTATAGTGGTCTCGTTGTGTCTTAAAGAGTCCTTGGCTATGCCGACTCAGGGATGCTTTGTATGTCATGTGCACTGCCTTGTACATGATGGTGTTGTACGATCGAGCCCGTGTAGGCCCCACCACGAAAACTTCGGACGAAATCTCTATCATATGTTTGTTTCGGCTTATTCTACAAGCCAATCCTTTGTTTTGTTTTTGAGTTGTGGTATTCGAGTTGCTTCAATGTCAAATGTTGATTCCATGCCTTTTCCTAAGCGGTGTTCTCATATTTCTATGTGAATACTAATCCCTCTCGATCATCGAGTTTGTCATGTTAATTCTTTTTCAACCGGTGTGCTTCTCTTCTAGTGGATCCAATCTTTTTCAACATCCGCAAGATCAACTCAAGTCTTCTCAACGGTGTTGTTTAATCCGTCCCAAATTGCCTTTGTTTTTCCCGCCCTCCCACCCCTTTTGTTCAAGGACTCAGTTTTTTTTTAATTCGTTATCCATTTTATGGATGTGAAGTCTCTTCATTCCTTTCAATCAATGTTCTTACATGGTGGTTCTCTTGAAGATGCTCTACTCGTTCGTCATTCTTCATTCTTTTCTTCTCCGGTGGATTCAATTCAAGCTTTTTGTGTTGATCACATGCATTTTCCTTGTTTCAAATACCTTCTCATGCCGGTGCTCATCATATTCATTCATTTCTCGCTATTCTTTTGTTCCTGAGTGCTAAAGACATCTCAAGACTCGTCTTGTCATTCAAGATCCATTCAACTTATTTCGATGTTGTTATCTCATTCAAGCCGTTTAAATTCAACCGGTGCTATCCCCTTTTCAAGCAATCATTTCAACGGTGTTTTCTTTTGAGTGGGCCCTAACCCACAGGTCTTTTCCCAGGATCTTACCTGACTCTTCTAATTATACCGGAGCTAACCTCAATTTCATTTCAAAGTTTGACGTAAGAATGAATTGTCATTAGTCTAATGCCTTTCTCCAAGATCTGTCAAATTCTCATCACCGTTGGCTCAACCTTTAAATTCGTTATTCCGGAGTATCTCAACAATTCATGGTGGTGTTTCTCGTCGTCATTCTCGGATTTTGAAGACCGAAGAAGAGTTTTCCTCCATATCTTGCTCCATTCTCTTCAAGATTCATGATTCTAGCTTGTTGCCATCCTCTCATAATTGTTTTCGTTTGTGAAATATTCTTTTCATCCTTCTGGAGCAATCTAGTAGTCTTTTCAGTCTGATTCTTCGGAGGCCATCATATCATAATTATTCATTCTCAGCTTTCAGCTATCATTCTCCAAATCTTACCGGTGCGTCATTCAAATATTCTCTAATCAATTCATGATCTCTCCATTCCCTTGTATCTAAATCCTCTCAAGTATCTTTGTTGTTTTTATAATTCTTCCTGGTGATTCATCCCTTTACTTCATTCATTTCCAATTCTTACGGTGGCTATTCAGGATTTTTTTTCTTCCTTGCTATCATATCTATTTATTTGTTGTCAATCCTAACAGTGGTTCATGCAAGAGTTCTCGTCATTTGTTATCGTATATATTCATTCGTTCTTCTCAATCCTACCGGTAACTTGCTCAAGACGTTCTCAAGTTATGCTATATCTATCTTAATCCTTTCTACGAGAATAAGTAGTGTGCCAAATCCGTTGATTGTCATCAATTCAATTGATGAAGGATAAGCACGACGCAATTCTTATTCTTGATTCACCCAAATGATTAATTCTTTGTTCCGGAGGCTCATCAAATTCCTGATTTCAATCGTTTTCATCTTCTCTTTTTCCCGGAGTTCCAACCTTTTTTTTGCAAATATTTCACCGGAGATTCATTTAAATCATCACAAGGTTTCACCTTGTGTTTTCAACTTCTCTTTCTTTTCGTTATTATTTTGTACCAGAGTTCTTCATGGAGATTCTACATGTTGGTTCATCAAGGATTTAAATTCCTTCTCGAAGTGTTCATCAACATTCTTTTCTTAGGAGCTCAAGTTTCTTCATCTTACAATCCAGAGTGCAATTCTTTCTTCCATATCATTGGAGGTGGTATTATGCCATTCTTGATAATTTGAGTTCATGTTTCTTGATTCACAGGTTGTTAAGAATGGGGTTTTAAATCCATCAACCTCTTCGTTGGAGTTATCTTGGGTTATATTTCACCTAAAGCCTTCCCTAAGGATTGTTGCTATTATGGTGCTTATAATTGACCCAATTTCTTTTATCCTCCCGGTGAAATAAGTTTCTCGTATCCTTGTTGATATCAATCCAATCTAGAATTTCCGTTAGTGGCAGAATTTCACCTCATAGTTTTGAGATGTTTTCCATAAGCCCACAACAAACCCGTTCTTTTCGTTGTTGATTTCCCAACAACTCCGTCCAATCTTTTTTTAAGGATGCTTTTCAAATTCAATTGTGGTAGTAGATGCCTTTTTCCTCCCAATTCTTTCCTTTCCAATGATCCAATTTCTATTCTTTCGTTCCGGAGGCATTGTGATGTTGGTCTCTTCACTCATCATCTCGGATCGTCAGGATCATGTTCTTTTCGTGCTTATCCATTTTACCGGAGTGTCATGTCCTTCATTCAAGTTCTCTCATTTTATCAACTTTTGCCCCCCTTCTCAACCGGAGTGCCATCTGAAATCTTTCTTACCCGTTGTGCCATTCTTTCAATAGTTCCGGAGGTAATGTATCGTTTATTTCATCAAGTATCATCCAATCTTCCCAAGATCATGTTAGATTCCTTCCATTCATAGTCGGAGTGCTGTCCAAATTTACATCAGTCTTATTCCTTCTCTATCTTGTTTTAACCAGAGTGTTATCGTAATTGATGCTTATCGTTCCTTGTACATCTCGTTTCTACCAGAGTGCTTGGATGTACTTCTTCTCCATTCCAAACCTTTTCTCATGCCTTTCAACCTATAGGGTTCTCGTGAGGCTCCTTGTTCCTCGTTTCTGATGAAGCTTTCAACTTTATTCATCTTCGTTGTATTCTTTCTTTCAAATTTGCTCAACCTCGCAAGGTTCGTGGTTTCACTCGTTTGTCAAAGAAGCAACTTAGTTTTACCTCTTCTCTTTCTCTTCCGTTTTCCCTCCGGTGCCATTCTAGATCTCGGGACGAGATCCTCTCGTAGTGGTGGAGTGTTGTGACGCCCCGAGACCGATGTGCCAGGTGTCTTCCAGTTATTCGCTTTGTTTCCATGTCTTTTGCTTGAGTGTTGCATTTCATCATGTCATCATGTGCATAGCATCATCATGTTTTTCAAAACTTGCATTCGTCCGGGTTCTCCGAGTTTTCTCCGTTGTCCGTTCTGAGCCCAACCACACTTGCACGTGCCCGCGGCATGTCCGAAATAGTATTTTATAAGTGGTCGGGAAATGTTCTCGGAATGGGATGAGAGTTGACGTGTGGTCTTGTTATAGTGTAGGTAGACCACCTACCAAGTTCCATCGCAATCGGAGTTCGTTTGACGCCCCAACGATTAACTATAGCGGCAGTATAGCCGGTCTAACGTCGGACGTTTTCAGTCTCCGGAAATAGTCGCCGGGCCTATCTCTCTTCTCTTCTCTCAGCTCGAGCTTTCTGCTCTGTCCGCTGTCTACCGCCAGACCCCGAAACCCTCTCTGCACAGTACATCGAACCCCTCACGTGCGCGTCCGAAACTTCCCCGGACCCGACCCGGGCAATCGTCACCGTTGTGTCCGAATCATCCCCAAACATCTACAAAACGTCACCATTTTCTTATTTGGACTCCCTGGCCAATTTTTTCCTGACCGTCCAATTAAAATCGGAGGGACCAAATGCCCCTATCTCAAATCCACTTGCTTTATATATATATATAGACCACCCCTAACCTAATATAGACACACCACCTGGTTTCTAGGGATCCTCCCGAGCGCCGCCACTCTTCCTATCTCTTCCTCATCGGGATCCTCCCTGATCCAAAATCCCTTCCTAGTTTTCAGATCCACCCAATCCCTCCATCGATCCAACCATAGCCCTCCGATGCTCTGCTTCCCCTTGATCCACCCGAGCTCCTCGCTCCCTCCTCGCTCTCCTTGTTGACCAGGGAGACGAGCTCCTCCCGAGCGTCCCCTCCTCACCTCGTCGCCCGATCTCCTGCGCCTCCCCTCGTCCAGGAGCATCTGCTCCTCTGCCCGAGCACCCCCTGCCTTGGCCTTGTGACCCCACAACTCCCTCCTGCAGCCCGTGCAAGCCGCCAGGAGGCGGGATCCCATGCTGCAAGGAGCTCCTCGCCGCCAGGAATTTCCCCAGGTCGCCGGACCTCCCTCCAAGCGTTGCCGACGGCGGCCACATGTCCAGCATGCCTTCCTCGCCGCCACTGCCTTGTGTGCCTCCCTCTGCCTCGCCAGGTCCGCAGGAGCCAAGCTCTTCGACGGCTTCCTCCAGGTCCGGCCGGACTCCTCCATCCACGACTTTTCCCGACCCGGATGCCTTGCTAGCGCCGTCCATACGCGCCTCCTCCTCTGCTTCGTCCAGGAGATGAGGGACGCGCCTCGTCCCGCTCCTGCGCGTTGACCACCACGAGCCGCCGCGTCGCCCCTCCGCGACAAGCTCCGCCGCCCAAGATGTGCCGTCGCCTGTCGCAGTCCCTCGCCTCGCCGCCCGTTTGGCCCGCTCGGCGGAGTTCTGCTCCCAGCCGCCGCGCCCCTGCTTCCTCTGCGCTGAAGACGAGCGAGCCGTGCCCGCGTTGACTCCCTTTGTTTTGACCGTGCAGCCTCGCTACCTGCGTGGGCTGCACTCTTCCTGCAAGGCCCATGGCCCAATGTGAGCGGCCGCCCCTCTAAGCACTTTGGCCTGGCTAGTTTCGGCCCGCATCGTTTTTTTCAGTTCTGAACGTTTTAGTATTTATCCTGAGACTGCAGTTTTGCAGGAAACCCCCTGCTGTTCATGCATTTAATAACTCTCAAACCGTGCATCCAAATTAAACAAACTTAATATGAAAGTTGCTTAGATTTTGTCTAGTTTCATAATATGCCACTTTCATCCATGTTTAAAATGTTTAAAATGATGTTTGGTTAAATTTGCTCCTATGCCATGTTAAAATGCTTTAATCCATAACTTAACAACCGTAGCTCCAAACCTAATAACTTTATATGTAAATGGGGTAGAAAAATGCATAGTTTAACATGGTGGCATCTCTTTGCATGTTTAACAACTCTAAAATTGTGTTTAGGGCAGAACAGTACCAAACCTAATATATGCATATGGGGATTTATCGGAATTGTTGTCCGTTGCTTCCAGCCTCATTTAAACTTGCCTAGTTAGGTAGTTTTATTATGCTTCACCCTCTTGCCATGTTAATCAACATTTAATCTTGTTGGGTACATAAACAAGAGAGAACTAATAAGTCATGTGGTGTTTTCTTCAATATGCAACTCCGTTGCATATTGAGCTCCACTTAAGTTGTAGTGTTGTCTGTTGCACTTTGCCATGCCATGCCATGTATCATTAAACCGGACATGCATGATACTTGGTTGTGCATCATGCCATGTCCTTGTGTTGTCTATTTACTATGTTGTGTGCTTCTTTCCGGTGTTGCTTCTTCGGGTTGGTTCCGTTAACGTCACGTTTGTGAGGAACTGTTCGACTACGTCCGTTTGTCTTCTTCATGGACTCGTTCCTCTTCCTTGCGGGATTTCAGGCAAGATGACCATACCCTCGAAATCACTTCTATCTTTGCCGTCTAGTTGCTCGCTCTTTTTCTATGCCTATGCTGCGATACCTACCACTTGCTTATCATGCCTCCCATATTGTTGAACCAAGCCTCTAACACACCTTGTCCTAGCAAACTGTTGTTTGGCTATGTTACCGCTTTGCTCAGCCCCTCTTATAGCGTTCTTAGTTGCAGGTGAAGATTGAAGTTTGTTCCTTGTTGGAACATGGAGATGTTGTTCCTTGTTGGAACATGTTTATTGTTGGAATATCACAATATCTCATATTTAATTAATGCATCTATATACTTGGTAAAGGGTGGAAGGCTCGGCCTTATGCCTGGTGTTTTGTTCCACTCTTGCCGCCCTAGTTTCCGTCATATAGGTGTTATGTTCCTGGATTTTGCATTCCTCACGCGTTTGGGTTATAATGGGAACCCCTTGACAGTTCGCCTTGAATAAAACTCCTCCAGCAAGGCCCAACATTGGTTTTACCATTTGCCACCTAGACTTTTTCTTTCCCTTGAGTCGGCCGGCTCAAGGGTCATCTTATTTTAATCCCCCCGGGCTAGTGCTTCTCTAAGTGTTGGTCCAACTGAGCGATGTCCGAGGCTACTAGGGGCAACTCTGGGCTGGCTTACCCGACGTCTGGCTCATCCAGTGTGCCCTGAGAACGAGATATGTGCAGCTCCTATCGGGATTTGTCGGCACATCTGGGTGGCTTTGCTGGTCTTGTTTTTACCATTGTCGAAATGTCTTGTAACCGGGATTCCGAGTCTGATCGGGTCTTCCCGCTAGAAGGAATATCCTTCGTTGACCGTGAGAGCTTGTGATGGGCTAAGTTGGGACACCCCTGTAGGGATTTGAACTTTCGAAAGCCATGCCCGCGGTTATGGGCAGATGGGAATTTGTTAATGTCCGGTTGTAGAAAACCTGAAGTTGACCTTAATTAAAATACATCAACCGCGTGTGTAACCGTGATGGTCTCTTTCCGGCGGAGTCCGGGAAGTGAACACGGTGTTGGAGTTATGCTTGACGTAGGTTGTTCTAGGATCACTTCTTGATCATAGTTTTATCTACCGTGCTTTTGCCTTCTCTTCTCGCTCTCATTTGCGTATGTTAGCCACCAAATATGCTAGTCGCTTGCTGCAGCTCCACCTCATACCTTTTGCCCTACCTATAAGCTTAAATAATCTTGATCGCGAGGGTGCGAGATTGCTGAGTCCCCGTGGCTCACAGATACTTCCAAAACTAGCTTGCAGGTGCCGTTGAACCGTGTAGATGACGCAACCAAGCTCAAGGAGGAGCTCGATGAAGATCTTGTCCTTTGTGTTGTTCGTTCTAGTTGATCAGTAGTGGAGCCCAGTTGGGGTCGATCGGGGATCTGTGTAGCATTTGGGGTAGTCTTCTTTTATTTTGGCTCCGTAGTCGGGCCTTGATTGTAACTGGTTACATTTGATGTAATGCTTTATTCATGTAATAGTGTGAAGTGGCGATTGTAAGCCAACTATGTATCTCTTTCCCTTATGTATTACATGGGTTGTTTGCGAAGATTACTTCACTTGCGACATTGCTTTCAATGTGGTTATGCCTATAAGTTGTGCTTCGACACGTGGGAGATATAGCCGCATCGAGGGCGTTACACAAATATGAGCTAATCCTTTGCTAACCCTAACTAGGAGGAGGGAGAGGTATATTTATAGTCTTAGTGCAAAAGAGGGGCATAGTGGAGGGGTACATGGGCTTCGGCCCGAAACTGGACGCAGCCAGGGTCCAGACTTCCGTGAGGTGCCGGTCGTTCGGAGGCTCACTGAGGTCCGGATGTCCATAGATCTTCAGATATCCATAGATTAGGTTCTGTCGCCGTGGCCTCGGACGTTCGTAGGTGTCCGGTCATCCGGTCACCGGTCGTCCGGTCTTCCTCGGACTTCCGCTAATTTCGTTCTGTTGGCGTAGCGTCGGTCGTCCGGAGGGGTTCGGTCGTCCGGAGCCTAGGAGTCGTCGGACGTCCGGTCCTGGTTGGTCATCCGGCCGCTATAGCGTTTGCAGGCCTGAGTTCCCTCGGCTGTTGGGACCTCCAGGGGTCGGACGTCTGGGATGGGCCGGTCGTCCGGTGCCTGTAGATTCTTCCGCAGATCTCCTTCTTCTCCGTCTTCACGTCCATCTTCCTCTTATGATTCTCCTTGCTCCTTAGCTTCTTCATGACTAACTCCTTGATATCTGAGTATGCACAATGTCTCCGTTTGAGGTATTAGCCATGTCTCATGTGCAACGAAGTGGACTTGTGATAGGAGAGATGTCACCTCGATTTTGAGAGCTCTTGCACATGCTCGTGTCATGGGTCTGCTAGGCACTTGGTGAGACGATGGTAGGTCCATGGGGATGACCTTGGGATGCTCTGCATCATCTCCCCTCCCTTGGGAAAGATCCGACCTCGGATCAAATTCTTCATCACCATGGTTGGGCGAGAGGTCCTTGACATTGAAGATGTCGCTCACGGAGTACTTGTCGCGTGGGATGTCGATATTGTAGGCGTTGTTGTTGTAGCATGCAAGCACCTTGAATGGTCCATCGGCTCGTGGTAGAAGCTTTGACTTGCGCTCGTTGGGGAAGTGGTCCTTGCGAAGGTGTAGCCACACAAGATCACCAATGTGGAATATCATGGGTTGCTTGTTGACGTTGAGTTTGGTCGCAAGTCGTTATACTTGGCGCGCGATGGTGGTGTGCCTTGTATCTTCATGCACCTTCTTGAGATGGTTCACACGTGCACTTGCGTCCCTATTTATGCGCTCTTGTAGTGGTAGAGGAAGAATGTCCAATGGGGACAATGGGTTGAATCCATAGACGACCTCGAAGGGGGACTTCCCAGTTGTTGATTGTCTTGCGTAGTTGTAGGCGAACTCGGCGATAGGTAGATACTCCTCCCACTCCTTGATGTTCTTCTTGATGAGCACGTGAAGTAGAGAGGAGAGTGTGTGATGTAGGGTGGAACTCTAGATGGCCGATCTTTCAAGTGGTGGATCCCATGAAGAACACGAAGAACACGAGGGGAAACATGACAGGAAACACGAGAGAATCACTAAAACCAACAAGAACGATCACACATATGCTAGATCCAAGTACACATAGAGAGATACATGATCCACGATCAACAAGGGACGATACAAGGGGTAACCGGTTCTTCTCCGTGAGGAGGTCTTGATGGTCTTCTCCGCGAGGAGGTCTTGAATCCAACGTGGATCTTCTCCGTAGAGGGGCCGGGGTCTCTCTCATGGAGTAGATCCGATATGGATGAGCGTTGCTCTATCTCTAATATGAGCTTACACAACGCTAACCCTATCTAGGAGGAGGTGGAAGAGTATATATAGTATAGGTACATGAAGGGGTAAGTGAGGGGTACATGGGCTTCGGCTCGCAACACTGTGCACAGACAGGCTTCGGACGTTGGGCGGGTGTTGGACGTCCGGAGGCTCACAAAGGGTCGGTCGTCCGGAAGTCTTCGGACTTCTGCTATTTTCCTTCTGTCGCCGTGGCACCGGTCGTTCGGTGGCGCTCGGTCGTCTGGGACCTGGGAGGTGTCAGACGTCCGGTCTTGGTCGGTCGTCCGGTCGCTGAAGAGTTCCTCGGCTGTAGCTATTCTGGCAGGCTGAACCTCCAGGCGTTGGACATCCGGTAAGGACCGGCAGTCCGGTGGTTGTGACTTGTTACCAGCCCTTTCTCTTGTTCCTCGCACTTGGTGTCCTCGCCGTCTTGTCCAATCCTCCTCGCTGATCCATGGTCTTCCTCCTAGTTCCTGGACATGCATAGCTCACACATTTGAGGTAGTAGCCATGTCTCACATGTAAAAAGTGAAGGTTCGGTGAGGAGCGAGTTAACCTTGTGTCCAATGGTGTATGTTCGAGGTCTCGTATTATGTACCCTTGGGTCATGGTGAGTGGTCCAAGTGGACATGGGGATGATCGTAGGATGCTCCGCATCATCTCCCCCCCCCCCTTGGTAAAGATCCGACCTCGGATCGTGATCCTCATCACCATGGAAACGGTTGTCGTGGACGGACTTGTAGTTGGACGGAGTTGAAGGCATGGCACAAACCAAGTACTCCAAGGTGTCGCCGGAGTGGTATACATGCAAAAAGAGCAAACACAAGCAACACTCGAAAATACAATGGTTAGCGCACACAAAGTGTCCATCATGTAAGAATGAGTCCGTGCGGCAAGATTGATCGTGACAAAGCGCATGAAGCTTATCAAGAAGATCTAGAATGATATGCAAAGCATTCATGGGAGCAAATGCATTTATTGTGCATACAAATGTATTGTGATTATGATCAATGCAACCACGGTGCAAAATGATGTCATAGTGACACGGTTTATCAATAGCATGAATATGGTAATGGGTGCTCAATGTGATGTGGTCATGCAATTGATGGAGGCAATAAGATCATTATGTATGAATATGCCATCAGGAAAGATCACAACAAATTTGTTAAGGAAATGCACAAGCTCATATATCATGGATGACATGGGAATACAAGATGCAACAAGGCAATCATAATATGAGTCAATCCATGCATAAGATGCAAAATTGTCATGTGTGTGAGACGTCCATCGAGCATGACATGTGTGAGCACAATCAACAAATATGGAGGTGTTGGTGTATCAACGCTCGATGTCGTGGCATGTGTGGAGGTTCGAAGGTGCATCCAATAAGTCCATGCGCTCCTCAATGCGAACGTCCATAGAGCCAATCTTCAACATCGGTCCTCCATCCAATATGTGCAACATGTAGACAAGAAGAAGGAAACAACGATGAAAGAATGACCCATCCAATATGCGTATGTGAGGATGGCTCAAAGGGAAGGAGGTCACCTTTAGGAGATTCTCGCAAATGTTGTTGTTGCACATCGTGTATGCCTTCGCATGACCAAGTTGTCACATAACGGCACCGCCTTGTGAATCCTCCAAAATGAAAGAACATGACAAACACTTGGAAAAACAAACGAGGTTAGCGGAAGTGCAAAACCTATCATTCGTGTGGTAAGATACCCCACAAGTGTATGCATCATGCTCATCATAAGAAAGGACAAGGGAGAATTTCATAGTATGGAGGCATATGATGTGAGAACAACCAAATACAATAGGCGCAATCAAGCAAGCATGCATCACAAGTAAAGTGTCCAAGTCTGCAAGATCAATAAGCATAGATGCAACAATTGGAGGCAAGCGACAATGAACAAGATCTATCATGTGAGGGGCATGAACATATATGTCATCAACCCAAGAAAGCGAGTAAGAAAGGAACATGGGTGATGCAACAAAGCAAGCAATCATAGCAATCAAGTGGTGTGAGCTAGTAGCGCGAAGATGCAACATACTAGAGGGAATCACGTCAAGTATCTCATGTGTGCAAATGGTGGTCATGAATAACGCACAAAACATATCACAGGCATGAAGGCAAAATATGAGCAAAATATTATCAATGTATTGGCGAGAGGCCATATGTAAATAGAAATGGGACATCATGACTCTCCCAACACAACAAGCAACAATAGCATGAGGCACATGATAAACATGGCAATAGCAACAAGGATCTCCATCAAGCATGCAAATACACATAGGAGTAGTAAAATGGTGAATCATGGGTAAGTGCAAGCAAGGGTCACAATTGCATGGCAAAGACATAGAAATAGGCATAACATGTAAAGTGAACATGGTACGATGGGAATAAATGAACAAGTAGTATATAGCCCATAGCTGTGTGAGAACCAAGTAGAAGAGATGCGCGTAGTCCTTGCGCAAAAGGAACGGTGGTAAGGAGAGTCCACGGGATCCCAAATCGTTGCTGCTCTCAAGAGATCCTTTCGTCAACTCTTGGGATTGAGAGGTTGACGAGTATACGTGAATACCTACACAAAACAAAGACAAAGGGAAAATTGTGTGTGCGTGGTATATGTACACATCATCCATCATGATGCGCACGTGCAAGTGTTGGTTAGCAAAAAATAGCCAATGCTCAAATAAATGAGATGCGTGATATATAAACATGTCATCCATCATGATTGGTTTTTTGTTATGTATAGCATAATGGAGACTCAAATTGTGTAATGCATCACAAGAAATATGTAGAGCATTGTTATTCATGGAATGCATACGGTGCAAGCAATTATGAGAATCATGCAAAGTATGGAATGCATCAAAATCTCCTAATATGTATGAGGAAACTATGGGGGTCTCCTCATGAGAATTAATGGAAACATCACATGGAGAATATTGACAACATCCAAATCAAAGCATATTTGGTTCTATGTGATCATGGCATGGCATAGTAGAAGAATTGCGCAAATCATGTAAAGGAAGCATGGCAATATCATCACATGAAAAAAAAATCCAATGACCATCATCTCGTCATCTATGCCATAAGTGCAAATGGGATTTATGTTAATGGGGCATGCATAGCTACTATGTTGAGATTGAAATGATGCAATATGGGAGATCTCACTCATAGCATATGACAAGTTCAAAGGATTGTCAAACATGATGTGACCGATAGAATTTTCACATGATATCCTATGGAGCATATCATCACAAATAGGCAAATCAACATGCTCATCATCATATTCATCATAAATAGGTAAGTCATGACATGAAGAAGTCGCACTAGCATGAAGCATGGGAATAGGTGGATCAACATCATGCAAGTAATCATTGGTGAGATAGTCCACTTATATTACCATCACTTATATTACCTTTAGAGCATCGCTCATGTGTTGTAGGTGAGGTGTCGAAGACCAAGGCGTGATCATCTTCATCTCGATGGAACCATGTGGGGGTGCATCATCGTCCACCATGGCCATCGTCGTCTCCATTGGAGATATGGAATCGTCGAGGATAGGCATGTCATCATGTAGGAGACCTATCACCAAAGAAGAAAATACACTTGGAGTAAAGGTTAAGTCGTTAGAAATCATGGTGGCCTCACATGTCGTGTCAACTACCTCACTCACTCCCTCTTGTATGCTCTCTCTCATATGGTTGGTGGAGTCACTCAGATGGCTCTCAACCTCACATAGAATGTGCGGCATGCTCTCAAGTGTGGGGCTAGTGGTTGTCACACTCATCCTCTCATAGGAAATGCACTCAATGTCATATATGGTGGAGTCACTCATCTCACTCATGGGGTGGTGGCTCTCCTCACATGCAAATTGGGTCATCTCATGATATGTGGGTGTCGGAGAGATGTAGGTGTAAACGTCTCCATGCTCAATCATGTCGTAATCGTAGCCGTGGATGAAGGCCGAAGATGGCACATCATCACTCTCCTCTAGGACCAAAGATAAGGTCTCGTGTGCGGTCTCATAGCTTGACTTGGAGTATGAGTCCAATATGGGCGTTTGTCTTCATTTTGTTGAAGAGGTTCGTGCTAGACGTCGTGGTCGAAGGGGATGGCCCTTGCTTGACCTTCTTGTCACCGTCTTGTTGTTGGAGGCCCATATGATGTGGCACCTCGTAGCTCATCTCCATGACCGAAGGGAATGTCCCATGCTCGGACATCTTCCTTGGGGGGCTTTCGAAGATGGAAGTGTCGCCCTCGCTCGTAGGTGGTCGCCTTGTACTTGATGATGTCGATGTAAGCGAACTCACGAGAAGTAGGTGAAGATGCCGTACGTCCAAAGGCGAAGATGCCTTGATAGCACTTGGCGAAGATGCCCAAGGGTTTGTTGTAGCCGTAGCTTTGTCTTGGTGGTGCTCGTCTCGCGGTCTTCTCTTATGCTCATGAAGGTTGGCCTTGGCGTGAAGTAGGGCCCGTTGGGACTTGTGCATTTGCGCTTGGTGAGCATTGCTACGTCTCGAGCTTGCGTTGGTTTTCCCCGAAGAGGAAGGGATGATGCAGCAGAGTAGCGTAAGTATTTCCCTCAGTTTTTTAGAACCAAGGTATCAATCCAGTAGGAGGCCACGCTCAAGTCCCTCGTACCTGCACAAAACGATAGCTACTCGCAACCAACACGATTAGGGGTTGTCAATCCCTTCACGGTCACTTACGAGAGTGGGATCTAATATATATAATATTTTTGGTATTTTTGGTATAAAGATGCAAAGTAAAAAAGTAAAGGCAAAATAAAACGCAAAGCAAGATTAAAGTGATGGAGATTGATATGATGAGAATAGACCCGGGGGCCATAGGTTTCACTAGTGGCTTCTCTCAAGAGCATAAGTATTCTATGGTGGGTGAACAAATTACTATTGAGCAATTGACAGAATTGAGCATAGTTATGAGAATATCTAGGCATGATCATGTATATAGGCATCACGTCCGTGACAAGTAGATCGAAATGATTCTGCATCTACTACTATTACTCCACTCATTGACCGCTATCCAGCATGCATCTAGAGTATTAAGTTAAAAACAGAGTAACGACTTAAGCAAGATGACATGATGTAGAGAGATAAATTCATGCAATATGAAATAAACCCCATCTTGTTATCCTCGATGGCAACGATGCAATATGTGCCTTGCTGCCCCTTCTGTCACTGGGTAAGGACACCGCAACATCGAACCCAAAGCTAAGCACTTCTCCCATGGCAAGAACTACCAATCTAGTTGGCCAAACCAAACGGATAATTCGAAGAGAATTGCAAAGATAACCAGTCATACATAAAAGAATTCAGAGAAGATTCAAATATTATTCATAGATAGACTTGATCATAAACCCACAATTCATCGGTCTCAACAAACACACCGCAAAAAGAAGATTCCATCGAATAGATCTCCACAAGAGAGGGGGAGAACTTTGTATTGAGATTCAAAGAGAGAGAAGAAGCCATCTAGCTACTAACTATGGACCCGAAGGTCTCAGGTAAAATACTCACACTTCATCGGAGAGGCTATGATGATGTAGAAGCCCTCCGTGATGACGGCCCTCTTCCGGCGGAGCTCCGGAACAGGCCCCAAGATGGGATCTCGTGGATACAGAAAGTTGCGGCAGTGAAATTAGGTTTTTGGCTCCTGTTCTGATCGTTTGGGGGTATGTGTGTATATATAGGTGGAAGAAGTACGCCGGAGGAGCAACAAGGGGCCCACAAGGCAGGGGGGCGCGCCCCCACCCTTGTGACCACCTCTTTTGTTCCTTGGAGCAGGGTCCAAGTCTCCTGGATCACGTTCGGTGAGAAAATCACGTTGCCGAAGATTTTATTCCGTTTGGACTCCGTTTGATATTCCGTTTCTTCGAAACACTGAAATAGGCAAAAAACAGCAATTCTGGGTTGGGCCTCCGGTTAATAGGTTAGTCCCAAAAATAATATAAAAGTGGAAAATAAAGCCCAATATAGTCCAAAACAGTAGATAATATAGCATGGAGCAATCAAAAATTATAGATACGTTGGAGACGTATCAGGCATCCCCAAGCTTAATTCCTGCTCGTCCTCGAGTAGGTAAATGATAAAAAGAGAATTTTTGATACGGAGTGCTACTTGGCATAATTTCAATGCAAATCTTCTTAATTGTGGTATGAATATTCAGATTTGAAAGATTCAAGAGAAAAGTTTATATTGACATAATAATAATACTTCAAGCATACTAACAAAGCAATTATGTCTTCTCAAAATAACATGGCCAAAGAAAGTTATCCCTACAAAATCATATAGTCTGGCTATGCTCTATCTTCACCACACAAAGTATTTAAATCATGCACAACCCCGATGACAAGCCAAGCAATTGTTTCATACTTTAACTTTTTCAAAACTTTTTCAATCTTCACGCAATACATGAGCGTGAGCCATGGATATAGCACTATAGGTGGAATAGAATGGTGGTTGTGGAGAAGACAAAAAGGAGAAGATAGTCTCACATCAACTAGGCGTATCAACGGGCTATGGAGATGCCCATCAATAGATATCAATGTGAGTGAGTAGGGATTGCCATGCAATGGATGCACTAGAGCTATAAGTATATGAAAGCTCAAAAAGAAACTAAGTGGGTGTGCATCCAACTTGCTTGCTCATGAAGACCTAGGGCAATTTGAGGAAGCCCATCATTGGAATATACAAGCCAAGTTCTATAATGAAAAATTCCCACTAGTATATGAAAGTGATAACATGAGAGACTCTCTACTATGAAGATCATGGTGCTACTTTGAAGCACAAGTGTGGTAAGAGGATAGTAACATTGTCCCTTCTCTCTTTTTATCTCATTTTTTTATTTTTTTTATTTGGGCCTTTTCTCTTTTTTTATTTTATGGCCTCTTTTTATTTGGGCTTCTTTGGCCTTTTTTATTTATTTTTCGTCCGGAGTCTCATCCCGACTTATGGGGGAATCTTAGTCTCCATCATTCTTTCCTCACATGGGACAATGCTCTAATAATGATGATCATCACACTTTTATTTTTCTTACAACTCAACAGTTACAACTCGATACTTAGAACAAAATATGACTCTATGTGAATGCATCCGGTGGTGTACCGGGATATGCAATATGACAATGATGAATGTGTCATGATGAACTAGATGGTGGAAAGTTGCATGGCAATATATCTCAGAATGGCTATGGAAATGCCATAATAGGTAGGTATGGTGGCTGTTTTGAGGAAGGTATATGGTAGGTGTATGATACCGGCGAAAGGTGCGCGATATTAGAGAGGCTAGCAAAGGTGGAAGGGTGAGAGTGCGTATGATCCATGGACTCAACATTAGTCATGAAGAACTCATATACTTATTGCAAAAATCTAGAAGTTATCAAAGAAAAGTATTACGCGCATGCTCCTAGGGGGATAGATTGGTAGGAAAAGACCATCGCTCGTCCCCGACCGCCACTCATAAGGAAGACAATCAATAAATAAATCATGCTCCAACTTCATCACATAACGGTTCACCATACGTGCATGCTACGGGAATCACAAACTTCAACACAAGTATTCTTTAAATTCACGACTACTCAACTAGCATGACTTTAATATTATCACCTCCATATCTCAAAACAATTATCATGCTTAAATCTTTTCTTAGTATTCAACACACTCAAAAGAAAGTTTCACAAATCTTGAATACCAAGCATATTATTATTAAGCAAATTACCATGCTATTAAGAGACTCTCAAAATAATTTAAGTGAAGCATGAGAGATCAATAGTTTCTTTAAAACAAATCCACCACCGTGCTCTAAAATATCTAAGTGAAGCACATAGAGCAAAATTATAACGCTCAAAAGAGGTAAGTGAAGCACATAGAGCAAAACTACTTAGCTCAAAAGATATAAGTGAAGCACATAGAGCAAAACTACTTAGCTCAAAAGATATAAGTGAAGCACGTAGAGTATTCTATCAAATTTTAATTCATGTATGGCTCTCTAAAAAGGTGTGTACGGCAAGGATGATTGTGGTATACTAATACACAAAGACACAAATAATACAAGACGCTCCAAGCAAAACACATATCATGTTGGTGAATAAAAATATAGCTCCAAGTAAATTACCGATGGAAGTGGACGAAAGAGGGGATGCCTTCCGGGGCATCCCCAAGCTTTGACTTTTTGGTGTCCTTGTATTATCTTGGGGGTGCCATGGGCATCCCCAAGCTTAGGGTCTTTCCGCTCCTTGTTCCATGATCCATCAAAAGAATTCACCCAAAACTTGAAAACTTCACAACCCAAAACTCAAAATAGAAAACTCGTGAGCTCCGTTAGCGAAAGAAAACAAAAGACCACTTCAAGGTACTGTAATGAACTCATTATTTATTTATATTGGTGTTAAACCTACTTTATTCCAACTTCTATATGGATTATAAACTATTTTACTAACCATAGATTCATCAAAATAAGCAAACAACACACGAAAAACAGAATATGTGAAAAACAGAACAGTCTGTAGTAATCTGTAGCTAGCGCAAGATCTGAAACCCCAAAAATTCTAAAATAAATTGCTGGACGTGATAAATTTATCTATTAATCATTTGCAAAAAGAATTAACTAAATAACACTCTTCAAATAAAAATGACAGCAGTTCTCATGAGCGCTAAAGTTTCTGTTTTTTACAGCAAGTTCAACAAGACTTTCCCCAAGTCTTCCCAATGGTTCTACTTGGCACAAACACTAATTAAACACAAAAAACACAACCAAAACAGAGGATAAATAATTTATTTATTACTAAGCAGGAGCAAAAATCAAGGAATAAAAATAAAATTGGGTTGCCTCCCAACAAGCGCTATCGTTTAACGCCCCTAGCTAGGCATAAAAGCGAGGATAGATCTAGGTATTGCCATCTTTGGTAGGCAATCCATAAGTGGCTCTCATGATAGTTTCATATGGTAATTTTATTTTATTTCTTGGAAAGTGTTCCATGCCCCTTTTTAATGGAAATTGAAATCTAATATTCCCTTCCTTCATATCAATAATCGCACCAACCGTTCTAAGGAAAGGTCTACCAAGAATAATAGGGCAAGAAGGATTGCAATCTATATCAAGAACAATGAAATATAAGGGCACATAATTCCTATTTGCAACAATAAGAACATGATTAATCCTTCCCATAGGTTTCTTAATAGTAGAATCCGCGAGATGCAAGTTTAGAGAGCAATCATCAAATTTGCGGAAATCTAGCAAATCACACAAAGTTTTGGGAATAGTGGAGACACTAGCACCCAAATCACACAAAGCATAAAACTCATGATCTATAATTTTAATTTTTAATAGTTGGTTCCCACTCATCATAGAGTTTTCTAGGGATAGAAACTTTCAACTCAAGTTTTTCTTCATAAGATTGCATCAAGGCATCAACAATATGTTCGGTGAAGGCTTTATTTTGAATATAAGCATGTGGAGAATTTAGCACGGATTGCAACAAGGAAATACAATCAATTAAAGAGCAACTTTCATAATTAAATTCCTTGAAATCCAATATAGTTGGTTTAGCAACATCTAGATTTTTATTTCTTTCAATCCCACTTTCATCAATTTCATCATTAAGATCTAAATACTCCGAATTTTTAGAACGCCTTCTAGGTAAAGGAACATCATATTCAGTTTCATCAAGATTCATATTGCAAAACAAAGATTTAATAGGAGACACATGAATAACTTCTAAATCTTCATCTTGATTTTCATAGGCATTGGAGGAACACGCTTTAATAAAGGCATCTTTGGAAGCACGCATCCTAGCGGTTCTTTCTTTGCACTCATCAATGGAAATTCTCATGGCTTTGAGAGACTCATTGATATCATGCTTAGGAGGAATAGATCTAAGCTTTAAGGAATCAATCTCAAGAGAAATTCTATCAACGTTCCTAGCCAAATCATCAACTTTAAGCAATTTCTCCTCAAGCAAAGCATTAAAATTCTTTTGTGAATTCATAAACTCTTTAACACTATTCTCAAATTCAGAGGGCATCTTATTATAATTTCCATAAGAGTTGTTGTAGGAATTCCCATAATTATTAGAAGGATTACTAGGATATGGCCTAGGATTAAAATTCCCTCTATAAGCGTTGTTACCAAAATTATTCCTACCAACAAAATTCACATCCATAGATTCATTATTATTCTCAATCAAAGTAGACAAAGGCATATCATTAGGATCAGAAGAAACACTCTTAGTAGAAAATAATTTCATAAGTTCATCCATCTTTCCACTCAACACATTAATTTCTTCTATCGCATGCACCTTTTTATTAGAAGATCTTTCAGTATGCCATTGAGAATAATTAACCATAATATTATCTAGGATTTTAGTAGCATCTCCTAAAGTGATTTCCATAAAAGTGCCTCCCGCGGCCGAATCTAAAATATTTCTAGAAGCAAAATTCAATCCGGCATAAAAAATTTGTATAATCATCCACAAATTCAAACCATGAGTAGGGCAATTACGTATCATTAATTTCATTCTCTCCCAAGCTTGTGCAACATGTTCATGATCAAGTTGTTTAAAGTTCATAATATCATTTCTAAGAGAGATGATCTTAGCAGGAGGAAAATACTTAGAGATAAAAGCATATTTGCACTTGTTCCATGAATCAATACTATTTTTAGGCAAAGACGAAAACCAAGCTTTCGCATGATCTCTAAGAGAAAAAGGAAATAGCTTCAATTTAATGACATCATTATTGACATCTTTTTTCTTTTGCATATCACATAAATCAACGAAGCTATTCAGATGAGTAGCGGCATCTTTACTAGGAAGGCCGGCGAATTGATCTTTCATAACAAGATTCAACAAAGCACTATTAATTTCACAAGATTCAGCATCGGTAAGAGGAGCAAACGGAGTGCTAAGGAAATCATTATTATTGGTATTGGTGAAGTCACACAATTTAGTAGTATCTTGAGCCATCGTGACAAACAAGTAATCTAACACACGAGCAAACAAAAAAAGCAAGCAGGCAAAAAAGAGGCAAATAGAGAGGGAGGATAGAGAGAGAGGGCGAATAAGACAGCAAGGGTGAATTGAGGGGATAGGAAAACGAGAGGCAAATGGCAAATAATGTAATGCGAGAGATAGGGATTGTGATGGGTACTTGGTATGTTGATGTAACGCCCTCGATGCGGCTATATCTCCTACGTGTCGAGGCACGACTTAGAGGCATAACCGCATTGAAAGCAATGTCGCAAGTTAGGCAATCATCACAACATCCATGTAATACATAATAAGGGAAATAGTAACATAGTTGGCTTACACTCGCCACCTCACACAAAGTACATAAATAACATTACATCATTCAAACACTCATGGCCCGACTATGGCGCCAAAATAAAAGATAAACCCAACATGCGACACGGTCCCGATCACCCCAACTGGGCACCACTACTGATCATCAGGGAAAGACACGTAGTATCGGCGTGAGTCCTCGTTGAACTCCCACTTGAGCTCAAGCGCGTCATCTAGAACGGAATCATCAGGCCCTGCATCTGGTGTAATAGTAATCTGTGAGCCACAGGGACTCAGCAATCTCACACCCTCGCGATCAAGACTATTTAAGCTCATAGGTAAGGCAAGGTAAAATATGTGGAGCTGCGGCAAGCGACTAGCATATATGGTGGCTATCCTATTCGCAAAAGAGAGCGAGAAGAGAAGGCAATGCACGGTCGAATAACTAGAGGACAACCTGCGACAAGCATTACTCCAACACCGTGTTCGCTTCCCGGACTCCGCCGAGAAGAGGCCATCACGGTAACTCACACGGTTGATTCATTTTAATTAAGTTAAGGTTCAAGTTATCTACAATCGGACATTAACAAATTCCCATCTGCCCATAACCGTGGGCACGGCTTTCGAAAGTTCAATCCCTGCAGGGGGTCCCAACTTAGCCCATGACAAGCTCTCACGGTCAACGAAGGAATAGACCTTCTCCCGAGACATTCCAATCAGGCTCGGTATCCCGGTTCTACAAGACACTTCGACAAGTTAAAACAAATCCAGTAACACCGCCCGAATGTGCCGACAAATCCCGATAGGAGCTGCACATATCTCATTCTCAGGGCACACTCAGATAGGTCAAGCTACGAGTAAAACCAACCCTCAAGTTGCCCCGAGGTGGCCCCGCAGGCTGCCCAGTTCGGACCAACACTCAAAGGAGCACTGGCCCAGGGGGGTTTAAATAAGATGACATTCGGGCTCCGGAAACCCAAGGGAAAATGAGGCTAGGTGGCAAATGGTAAAAACAAGGTTGGGCATTGCTGGAAAAGCTTTATTCAAGGCAAACTATCAAGGGGTTCCCATTATCACCCAACCACGTAAGGAACGCAAAATCCGGGAACATAACACCGATATGACGGAAACTAGGGTGGCAAGAGTGGAACAAAACACTAGGCGAGAGGCCGAGCCTTCCACCCTTTACCAAGTATATAGATGCATTAAGATAACATGGCAATATAATGATATCCCAACCAGTAAATAATGTTCCAACAAGGAACAGCCTCCAATCTTCACATGCAACTAGCAATGCTATAAGAGGGCTGAGCAAAGTGGTAACATAGCCAATCAACGGTTTGCTAGGACATGGTGGGTTAGAGGTTTGACATGGCAATTTGGGAGGCATGATAAGCAAGTGGTAGGCATCGTAGCATAGGCATAGCAAAAGAGCGAGCATCTAGCAAAGCAAAGATAGAAGTGATTTCGAGGGTATGATCATCTTGCCTGCAACGTTGTCAGAGTTGACTGGATCCTCGAAAGCAAACTCAATGGGCTCCTCGTTAGAGAACTCGTCTCCTGGCTCTACCCAAACATGACAAACAAACAAACAAGGACACAATCAACCACGTGCAAACTCAAACAACATGTTGCAAAGATGGTATGCTATGCGGGATGCCATATGTGATGCATATGCAAGATTTGACAAGGAATGCATGAACCTGGCCTAAACTTGGAAAACCAAGTTTGCCACTGGAAAGATGAGACGAAATCGCTTGAAAACGATATAAAGAACACCGGAATCGGAGTTACGGTTTGGAAATGGCAAGCAATTAAAATATGGCACCGTTCTGCGATTTACAGCAAGTAGCCAACTAAATGCAACGAGATGAACATGCTACAGCACCCAAACATGGCATCAAAATACATGGCAGGGATCCATTCATTAAGCTTAACAAAAGTCTAGCACTGAGCTACGGCCAAATCATCCATTAACAGGTTCAAACAAGCATGGCAAAAATGCAAATGGCAAACAGATCTCAGACTTGTCTGGAATCAACACTTGTCTGGAATTTCAGATCAGATAGCCCTCTTTGGAGAAACAAAACTATATGCGACAGGACCTGAAAATGGTAAAGTAAAGCATGGAATGGAGCTACTCAAAGAGCTTAACAAAAGTCCCTTAGTGACCTTGAGCCAAAAGGGATCAGAAAATATATTTGCAAGCATGTGAACATGGCAAAAACATAATCAGTTCTCAGACTTAGTGAAAACTGGAGCATGCTGAAACAGATATCAAGTAGGCATGTTTACGAGCTCGATGCACTCACTACAGAGCATATCATGACAATCTAAGCATACACCCATCAAGAATACACAAAATACAAGCTAGACATGGCAAGAACAATAACATAGCATGCACGGATCAACTACAACATCATCGGCAAAATCGCTAACAAGTAGACAATCTGCCCAGATTCACAAAATAGCAAAAGTAGAGCTCGATTGACTCAAGCTAGGGTGCTCCATAATTGAAAACAAATACATGGATGGATAGAGCACTACAAGATTAGCAAATCATCCTTACTGATCATCCTCAAAAGAGGCACGGATCACTAGGAAACAACAAGAACATATGGCATAATGAGATAAACAAACCAAGGACTTAGTGGAAATGCTAAGTCCCTGAAATCAGCATTAACAAGTGCACCACTTTGCAAGCTTGTGCTAGTCACCACACACATCACAAAAATACATGGGTTGCACCTCTGGATAGATGGCAAAACATATAACAAAATACATGTAGAGCACAGGGGCATATCATGGACACACTAATCATAGCAAAAATGACAAATATCTAATTGGAGCAGCAGATCTGACAAATATCTCAAATAGCACTCTTCTAACATCATTTCGGGCATCAAGATGAACTCAAATGAAAATGATGCAATGAGATGAAATGATGTGCTCTCTGAGACGAACATTCTGATATGCTATATGCCCAAAACGGATCTATGGATGCGGAGATATAGCATGAACAAGAATGCAAAATATTTAGGGACTTAGGGAAAAAGACAACCCCTAGGGTTTCCAGATCCAGATCTGGGGCGCGGGAACCGAGGTCCGCCGGGGTTTGTGCCGGAGCTCCTGTACGCTGGAGGGAGAGGGTTCGCCGGAGGAGGCTCGTCGGAGGAGTCGTGGTGGCCGGAGGAGGCGGCGGTTGGCGGCCGGAGGGAGCAGCGCGGTGGGGCGGCGCCGGGCGAGGAGATGACGTCGGGCGGCGATCGAGGCGATGGTCGGCGAGGCAGACCGCGGCGGCGTGGCAGCGCCGACCGGCGAGGTGAAGGCGGCGTCTGGCGGCGGGGCGAAGGAGGCGCGAGGCGCGGGGCGGCTCAGGCCCGATCCGGCCTGGGGCGGGCTCCCCATGGGCCGAGCGGGCCGCGGCGGCGGTGGGTGGCGGCGTGCCACGTGTCGCGTGCCGATTGGCGCGGGCGCGGCCGCGGGATTCGTCCGGCGCGGACCGGACGTGTCCGGCGTGCAGATGAAGCGGGGCTAGGGTTTGAGGAAGGAGAGACCCGAAATTTCGGAGGAGGGGCTAGTTTTATAGGTAGAGGGAGCTAGGAGTGTCCAAATGAGGTGCGGTTTTCGGCCACACGATCATGATCGAACGCTCTAGATTATGGAGAGGGTTTTGGTGGGTTTGGGGCCAACTTGGAGGGGTGTTGGGCTGCAACACACACGAGGCCTCTTCGGTCCCTCGGTTAACCGTTGGAGTATCAAACGAAGTCCAAATGGTACGAAACTTGACAGGCGGTCTAACGGTAGTAAACCAAGGCCGCTTGAAAAGTCTCAGTCCAATCCGGAAATGTTTAGTCCCCACACACGAAAGAAAGATAGAAATGACACCGGAGGAGAACGAAGCGCCGGAATGCAAAACGGACAACGGGGAAAATGCTCGAATGCCTGAGATGAACACGTATGCAAATGCAATGCTCATGATGACATGATATGAGATGCATGACAACAACACATGGAGACAAAAACCCGAACCCGAGAAAATAGAATAACTTAACACCGGAAACGGCAAGAGTTGGAATACATAAAGGGTAAATCATATCCGGGGTGTTACAGTTGACTTTTTGCGTAGACTCCCCGGCAATGGCGCCAGAAATCCTTCTTCCTACGTCTTGAGCTTGCGTTGGTTTTCCCGAAAGAGGAAGGGATGATGCAGCAGAGTAGCGTAAGTATTTCCCTCAGTTTTTGAGAACCAAGGTATCAATCCAGTAGGAGGCCACGCTCAAGTCCCTCGTACCTGCACAAAACAATAGCTACTCGCAACCAACGTGATAGGGGTTGTCAATCCCTTCACGGTCACTTACGAGAGTGAGATCTGATAGATATAATATTTTTGGTATTTTTGGTATAAAGATGCAAAGTAAAAAAGTAAAGGCAAAATAAAAAGCAAAGCAAGATTAAAGTGATGGAGATTGATATGATGAGAATAGACTCGGGGGCCATAGGTTTCACTAGTGGCTTCTCTCAAGAGCATAAGTATTCTACGGTGGGTGAACAACTTACTGTTGAGCAATTGACAGAATTGAGCATAGTTATGAGAATATCTAGGCATGATCATGTATATAGGCATCACGTCCGTGACAAGTAGATCGAAATGATTCTGCATCTACTACTATTACTCCACTCATCGACCGCTATCCAGCATGCATCTAGAGTATTAAGTTAAAAACAGAGTAACGCCTTAAGCAAGATGACATGATGTAGAGTGATAAATTCATGCAATATGAAATAAACCCCATCTTGTTATCCTCGATGGCAACGATGCAATAAGTGCCTTGCTGCCCCTTCTGTCACTGGGTAAGGACACCGCAACATCGAACCCAAAGCTAAGCACTTCTCCCATGGCAAGAACTACCAATCTAGTTGGCCAAACCAAACGGATAATTCGAAGAGAATTGCAAAGATAACCAGTCATACATAAAAGAATTCAGAGAAGATTCAAATATTATTCATAGATAGACTTGATCATAAACCCACAATTCATCGGTCTCAACAAACACACCGCAAAAAGAAGATTCCATCGAATAGATCTCCACAAGAGAGGGGGAGAACTTTGTATTGAGATTCAAAGAGAGAGAAGAAGCCATCTAGCTACTAACTATGGACCCGAAGGTCTGAGGTAAACTACTCACACTTCATCGGAGGGCTATGATGATGTAGAAGCCCTCCGTGATGACGGCCCTCTTCCGGCGGAGCTCCGGAACAGGCCCCAAGATGGGATCTCGTGGATACAAAAAGTTGCGGCAGTGAAATTAGGTTTTTGGCTCCTGTTCTGATCGTTTGGGGGTATGTGTGTATATATAGGAGGAAGAAGTACGCCGTAGGAGCAACGAGGGGCCCACGAGGCAGGGGGCACGCCCTAGGGGGGTGCACCCCCCACCCTCGTGACCGCCTCTTTTTTCCTTGGAGCAGGGTCCAAGTCTCCTGGATCACGTTCGGTGGGAAAATCACGTTCTCGAAGATTTTATTCCGTTTGGACTCCGTTTGATATTCTGTTTCTTCGAAACACTGAAATAGGCAAAAAAACAGCAATTCTAGGCTGGGCCTCTGGTTAATAGGTTAGTCCCAAAAATAATATAAAAGTGGAAAATAAAGCCCAATATAGTCCAAAATAGTAGATAATATAGCATGGAGCAATCAAAAATTATAGATACGTTGGAGACGTATCAAGCATCGTCATGATGATGTTGGCGTTGTCGCACTTGAGCTCGTAGAAGATGTTGTTCGTTGTCGTCGTGCACATGTTGCTCGGAGGTGACTTGCCCTTCATGACGATGTGCATCACGAACGTGATGGTGGTCGCCATGGAGATGTGGACATGGACGACTTGTGCTTGCGTCATTGTTGCGCTCCGAAGACTTGTGACTTGAACATCGTTGCCTTGAGGATGATGAAGGGGAAGAATGGTTGATCAACAATGTCCAAATCTCCTACATCCTTGCATCTTGCTCCTCCTTTTGTGTGGAAAGCTTGTTGACGACGTAGTCCCTTTTCCTTGCTTCGGAGTGACGAATGTCGATGGAGAGGTTCTCGATGCGCTCTCGCAATCTTGATTGTGCGCCTTGCATTTGTCGTTGTAGATCGAAGATTGACGCTTTGGAGATGTAGTTGTTCACGCTGTCGTTGTTGTCGAAGACCGGAGATGAAATGCCTTGCCTATCCATCACAATACTCGAGAAAATATGAGTGGACAAAGGAGAAGAACTATATCAAATGTACCTTGAACAATGTTGAAGATGGATCAATGATCACTCAATGATGTAACAAGGAAATGGCACAATTGGTACCAATTCTTGTCGGTTTCTCACACCTACACAAAATAAGGCTTATGGTGGAGCTCGGTGAGGATAGTGGCACAAAAATTTGATGCAAAATGTTAGCAAGAGTCAATAATGTTGAAAGAGATTCACAAATTTGCAAGTGAAACAAGTAGACCAATAGCAATGAATGGCATACGAAAACGCACACACGGATAGATAAATGGGGTCGTGCAACCAAGGATGAGCACAAAATGTGGAATCCACGGAAAACGCTCATGTTGCACAACTCAAGAGAGACGCTAGCACGATTTCTCAATAGGCGGATACGACACTTGTGCACAACCTATAAGATGCAAAATGTATGAACTTTCTATCCCAAGTATGCTATATATGTATGATGTTCCGGTGGTATGATCCAAGATGATTCGATATGACAATCTTATATGAAATGTGGTGATGCTATGGCACTTTCTTACAAGCTTATTTTCTATCTTTCTCTTTTGCTTAAAAGCTTTATTCTTTTTTTGTATGGCCACAATGCGGAATGCACAAACCAGGATAGCAATTGTGTATATGCGGGAACAAACTTGAGGCACACGAGATGATATGATACCAAGATAATACTGATATGGTATGGTATGTATGCAATGGAAGGTGTAGCTCGATGATCAATAATGTGCACAAGTAACGTTGCCGGCAATACTCAAATGGCTAGTCTCGATAGGCAAGTTACGCAAAATGGGCTAGGGGTTAACAATGCAATGGCAAGGGAATATACAATGGAGGGATACCATGATACCGAGATGATATGGAGGTTACTGTCCGTGGCGATGATGAGTGGCGGTGATCTTGATGGAGATACCAAGATGATGGAGACTCGTTTCTAAGTAGCTGAAACACATTAGGAAACGGGAAAACCGCGAACTCAAAATCTCAAATGTCAAATGTCAAATGTCAAATGGTGGTAGCGGGAATGCGGTGGTGGTTGCGGAAGCTCAATGGGATTGCAGAAATGTAATGATGGGTTATGCGAGTAGGCAATTCGGAAGTGGAGGGTAAGGTGGTGGACTATACACGGTGTCGGAGTTGGAAGCACGGTCCCTAAGTAGCCAAAACACCTTAGGAGACACAACTCACAACACAAACAAAATTGGGTTAAGTCGGGGTGGTGGAAGTGTATGGTGGGCAAGCCTATGCGAAAGATATGGTGGTGGTTGATGAAGAAGCAATCGTCCCTAAGTAGCCTAAACACCTTAGGAGACTCAAATCACAACTCAAACAACCACTAATGCTAAGGGGAACAAAATTGGTTAGCTTGCGCAAGTTGGTGGTTATTATGCGGAGGTTGTGGTGGAAGCCCTAGGCAAAGATGCCAAAGTTCCAAAACATTTATGGAGTCAAATGGTGTTGAAACCTATCTAAATGGATAGAGGATGTCAAGAGCTTCAAAACAAGCTAAAGAATGTCAAAATCAGAGTTCAGATGAATTAGTTGTGGCCGAAACAAGAATCAGTCGAAGTCAATATCTACAGGTTACGGACGTCCGTAAAAGGACGGATGTCCAGGGGCCGGACATCCAGAGTACTCGGAATTCGTAAATTTGGCTCAGTTAGGGGTTTCCGGTCGTCCGGAAGGTTGCGGATGTCCGGTCTATCCTGGGGTCCGGACATCCATAAAACGTTGGTCGTCCGGTGGGTCGGGGTCAACACGAGATGCGGCTTTTCGGATGCGATTTTGGGCGGAATTTGGGGATTTGGGGGTCAAAATTAAGGAGATTTCATGGGTGAAAGATGGGTCAAAATTGAGGAGAGGCTCCGAAATCATGATCAACGTGGCTCATGATACCAAGATGATGAAGGGTGGAACCCTAGATGGCCGATCTTTCACGAAAGGAGCGGATCCCGCAAAGAACACGAAGAACACGAGGGGAAACATGAGAGAATCACTCAAACCAACAAGAATGATCACACATATGCTAGATCCAAGTACACATAGAGATATACATGATCCACAATCAACAAGGGACGATACAAGGGGTAACCGGTTCTTCTCCGTGAGGAGGTCTTGATGGTCTTATCCGCGAGGAGGTCTTGAATCCAACATGGATCTTCTCCGTAGAGGGGCCGCAGTCTCTCTAATGGAGTACATCCGATATGGATGAGCGATGCTCTATCTCTAATATGAGCTTACACAACGCTAACCCTATCTAGGAGGAGGTGGAGTAGTATATATAGTCTAGGGACACGAAGGGGTAAGTGAGGGGTACATGGGCTTCGGCCCGCACCACTGTGTACAGACAGGCGTCGGACGTCCGAAGGCTCATGAAGGGCCAGTCGTCCGGAAGTCTTCGGACTTCCCTTGTTTTCCTTCTGTCGCCGTGGCACCGGTCGTCCGGTGGCGCTCGGTCGTCCGGGACCTGGGAGGTGTCGGACGTCCGGTGATGCGGAGCATCCTAAGTTCATCCCCATGTACACTCCAACTGCTCTCCAAGCCCCAAGTGAACATAAGACGAGACCTCAAGTATACGCCATTGGACACAAGGTGAACTCGCTCCTCTCCGAGTCGTCACTTCCACATGTGAGACATGGCTACTACCTCAAACATGTCTGCTATGCATGACCAGGAACCAAGAGGAAGCCCATGGACAAGAAGGCGAGGACACCAAGTGCGAGGAACAAGAAGAAGAGCTGCGGAAGAAGCTCCAACCACCGGACGACCGATTGGGACCGGACGTCCGACGCCTGAAGACCCATCGGATGACCGGCCTGGACCGGACGACCGGCGATCCCGCACCCGAGCCAAATGAGCGGACGTCTGACGCCAGCGGACGACCGGCCACCTTCAGAAATCCGGCACTCCAGCGTCCGAGCCAGATCGAGCGGACGTCCGACATCTACCAGACGTCCGGCCGCCCGTGAGCCACTGGACGACCGGTCCTCAGCAGACGTCTGGTACCTGTCTGCACATAGTGTTCGGGCCTGAGGCCCATGTACCCCTTTGCCCCTCACTGTAACACCCATGATGCAGCTATATCTCCCACGTGTCGGAGCATGACTTAGAGGCATAACCGCATTGTAGGCATGTTGCAAGAGGGGTAATCTTTAGACATCCCATGTACTAAATAAGAAAGAGATACAGAGTTGGCTTACAATCGCCACTTCACACAATACATAAATATAGCATTACATCATCCAGAATACAATCAAGGTCCGACTAGGAACCAAAATAAAGACAACCCCAAATGCATAAGATCCCCGATCGCCCAACTGGGCTCCACTAATGATCGTCTGGAAAGGAAACGTAGTAACGTCATGAGTCCTCCTCGAACTCCCACTTGAGTTCAGTCGCATCCCCTGGAATGGCATCATCGGCACCTACATCAGGTTTTTGGAAGTAATCTGTGAGTCGCGGGGACTCAGCAATCTCACACCCGCGAGATCAAGACTATTTAAGCTTATGGGTAGGAAAGGGGTAATGAGGTGGAGCTGCAGCAAGCGCTAGCATATATGGTGGCTAACTTACGCAAATAAGAGCGAGAAGAGAAGCAAAGCACGGTCGTGAACTAGAAGTGATTAAGAATTGATCCTAAAACTACTTACGTTCAAGCATAACACAAGAACCGTGTTCACTTCCCGGACTCCGCCGAAAAGAGACCATCACGGCTACACACGCGGTTGATGCATTTTAATTAAGTTAAGTTTCAAGTTTTCTACAACCGGACATTAACAAATTCCCGTCTGCCCATAACCGCGGGCACGGCTTTCGAAAGTTCAAAACCCTGCAGGGGTGTCCCAACTTAGCCCATCACAAGCTCTCACAGTCAGCGAAGGATATTCCTTCTCCCAGGAAGACCCGATCAGGCTCGGAATCCCGGTTACAAGACTTTTCGACAATGGTAAAACAAGACTAGCAAGACCGCCCGATGCGCCAACATCCTGATAGGAGCTGCACATATCTCGTTCTCAGGGAAACACCGGATGAGCGCTCCGTACAACAAAAACTAGTCCTCAAGTTTCCCCAAGGTGGCGCTACAAAGGACTCTAGTTCGAACCAACACTTAGGCAAGCACTGGTCCGGGGGCTTAAAATAAAGATGACCCTCGAGAGCGCGACTCCCAAGGGAAAAGTAGATGGTGGTGAGGCAAATGGTAAAACCAAGGTTGGGCCTTGCTGGAGGAGTTTTATTCAAAGCGAACTGTCAAGGGGTCCCCATAACACCCAACCGTGTAAAGAACGCAAAATCAAGGAACATAACACCGGTATGATGGAAACTAGGGCGGTAAGAGTGGAACAAAACACCAGGCATAAGGCCGAGCCTTCCACCCTTTACCAAGTATATAGATGCATTAATCAAAATAAGAGATATTGTGATATCCCAACAAATCCATGTTCCAATATGGAACAAACTCCATCTTCACCTGCAACTAGCAACGCTATAAGAGGGGCTGAGCAAAGCGGTAACATAGCCAAACAACGGTTTGCTAGGAAAGGTGGGTTAGAGGCTTGACATGGCAATATGGGAGGCATGATAAAGCAAGTGGTAGGTATCGCGGCATAGCAATAGATCGAGAAACTAGCATGCAAAGATATAAGTGATTTCGAGGGTATGGTCATCTTGCCTGAAATCCCGCAAGGAAGAAGAACGAGTCCATGAAGAAGACAAACGTACGAAGTCGAACGGATCCTCACAAACGCGACGTTATCGGAACTAACCCGAAGAGGCAACACCGGAAAGAAGCAAACAACATAGTAAACAACCACCACATAAACATGGCATGATGCACAACCAAGTATGACGCATGTCCGGTTTAATGAAGCATGGCATGGCAAACTGCACAAACAATCCTACAAATTAAGTGGAGCTCAATATGCACCTCCGTTGCATAGTGACGAAACACCACTTGACTTATTTAGTTCTCTCTCGTTTATGTACACAACAATATTAAATGTTGGTTAGCATGGCAAGAGGTGAAGCATAAAGAAAACTACCTATCTAGGCAAGTTTAAATGAGGCCGGAACAACAAACAACAAGTCCGGAAACTCCTCATGTGCATATTTTAAGGTTTGGTACTGATCTGCCCTAAACACAATTTTATAGTTGTTAAACATGCAAAGCAATGTCACCATGTTAGACTAGGAAAAATTCTACCCCATTTACATATAAAGATTAATTAAATCTGAGCTACAGTTAATTAGTTATGAATAAAATCATTTTAGCATGTTATTTAAGCAAATTAAAGCAAATGTCATTTTAAACATTTTAAACATGGAAGAAAGTGGCATATTATGAAACTAGGCAAAATTCTAAGCAAGTTACATATATAGAACATTTTAATATGATGCACGGTTGATGAGTTTTTATATGCATGAAGTGCAAGGGTTTTTCTGCAAATCCGTAAATCCCTGGATATTTAGCAAATTCGCTGAACTGAAGAAAAAAATAGATCTGGGCCCAAAACGGAGATCAGGCCCAGGGCGCGGGGAGCTGCTCACAACGGGCCTTGAGGCCCTGGAGAGGGACGCAGGCATGCCTGGCGGGCGAGCGGGGAAAAGACCGGCTCAGGGTCGCGGTCGATGCAACTGGACGCAGTCAACGCACCCTGGGCGAGCGCTCATCCTCCTGCTCGAAGCAGAGGATGCAGAGGCCGCGGAGTGAACTTGGCGGCAGGAACGGGATATGGCAGCAGGGCAGCGATGGGTCTTGGGGGTCAGCCAGTTCGCCGGCGGCTTGCCATAGTTGGTCGGAGTAACGACGAGGTGGCGAGGCAAGGGAGGCAGGCGCGCGTGCGTTTGAAGCTGAGGAGGCTGGTGGCGCCGGTCGACGGGGTCAACAAGGTAGCGGCACGGCGTGAGGAGCTTGCGGCTACATCGAAGGAGCAAGCAGCAGCCACGGCGGCATTGAGGACCTCAAGGCCGAACCCAGGCCATGGCGCTTGGGGACCCTTTGGTGACATTAAAGACAGGCAGCAGCACTCCTGGTCGCAGCAGTGGACAGGGGACGAGCTTGAGGAGGAGGCGCTGAAGATCCGCGGCGGCGGTGCTGGGACTCCGGCGAGGAGGGCAAGGCGGAGGGAGAAGGGCGGCTCAGGGCGGCCAGTGCTTGATGCGGATCCTGGCAGAGAAGGCAAACACATGGAGAGGGAGAAGGATTAGAGAGAGAGCACGAGAGAGAAAATAAAGGGAAAGGAGGATGAGAAAAATGAGATGGCGACCTGACGGCATGCACCGACGAGGCGAGGAGGAGGCCGGGGTCCATCTAGAGGCTTCCATGGCACTGGTCTCCGGCGAGGCCGGTCCGACGAGGCACGGCGGGCGAAGGCGGGGTGCACAGGAGGAGCAAGACGCGTGGTTGGGTGGATCGATGGATTTGAAGATTATGGTGGTAGCTGACTGGTGAATCGGGAGGAGGCTGCGGGATTGGATCGATGGGAAGCCTCGAGTGCTAGTTGGGCCATTGGGGAAAACGATGGAGATAGGTGGGTGGATCGGGAGGGATCCCGAGGAAGATGGCGGCGGAGTGGGAAGGATGGGACAAGGTGCCTAGAATTTAGGGTTTGTCTAGTTTATAAAGCAAATGGATCTAAAAGCAGACTAATGGAAGCCCTTTGATATAAAATGGACGGCTGGAAAAAAGAGGTTAGGAAGTCCAAATAAGAAAACGTTGATGTTTTGTAGATGTTTGAGGATGATCAGGACCCATCGGTCACGACTACTCGGGTCGGGTCCGGGACAGTTTCGGACGCGCACAAGAGGGGGTTTGTGCACTGAGAAAAGAGGGGTTTCCGGACCGTGAGATCGCATCGGACGGGTTCGGATGCGAAAGGGGTAGGTGGATGGACTAGGTGGGCTGTGGCGAGGCTGAGAGGAGATAAGAGAGAGAGAGGGCCCGACAATAGTTTTTGGAGACCGAAAACGTCTGACGTTAGACGGGCTATACTGCCGCTATAGTTATCCGTTGGGGCGTCAAACGAACTACGAATGCGATGAAACTTGGCAGGCGACCTACTGACAATAAAACAACACCGCACGCCAACTTTCAACCCATTCCGAGAACATTTTCCAGCCACTTATAAAATACTATTTCGGATGTGCCGCGGGCGCGTGCAAGTGTGTCTGGGCTCAGAACGGACAACGAAGAGAACGAGGAGACCCGGACGAATGCAAGTTTTGAAAACATGATGATGCAATGCACATGATGACATGATTAAATGCAACACGTAAGCAAATGACATGGCAACACCGGCAAATAACTGGAAGACATCTGGCGCAACAGACTCGGGGCATCACAACACTCCACCACTACGAGAGGATCTCATCCCGAGATCTAGGATGGCACCGGAGGGAAAACGGAAGAGGAAGAGGAGAGGTAAAACTAAGTTGCTTCTTTGACAAAGGAGTGAGACCAGAGAACCTTGTCAGGTTGAACAAATTGAAAGAAAGAATACAACGAAGATGACCAAAGTTGAAAACACTCCGATAGAAAAGAGGAAACAAGGAAGAACAAATTCGGACAGCACTCCGGCTGAAAAAATATGCAAGAATTGAAAAGATGGAAAGAACTTGAGCAGAGGACATGATACTCCGGTTAACTGGATAAGCATGAAAAGAACACGATCCTGACAAAACAAGAAGATGGGTTGAAGAGAGCAACATCACAATGCCTCTGGAAGAAATGAGAGGATGGAAAGGAATGAATGGAGGAGAAAACAATATCTTCTACCTCAAATGATTTTGAAAATCATCTTTAGGGGAAAGGTCGAGCGGAGTTGTTGGAAAATCAACAACGAAAAGAACAAGGTTGTAGTGGGCTTATGGAGAACATCTCAAAACTATGAGGTGAAATTTTGCCACTAATGGAAACAATAGATTGGATTGATATCAACAAGGAGACGAATAAATTATCTCACTAGGAGGATAAATGAAGCACTTGGGTCATTTATAAGCACCATAAATAGCAACAATCCTTAGGGAAGGCTTTAGGTGAAATATAACCCAAGATAATTCCGACAAAAGGATTGATTGGTTGAAAAAAAATCTTGAGCGAAAGGAAAATGATGGATTTAAATATGTCACTCTTTGAAAACTTATGAATCATGAAACCCGAAGGGAAATTATCAAGAATGACATAACACCACCTCAGATGATAAGGTAGAAAGAATTGCACTTCCAAATGCAAGATAAAGAATGCTTGAACTCCTCAAAACAAAACATATGTTGAGCACCATGTTTATTTTAGAGTATAGCTTGGCATATCATAACTCCGATAGAAATCTTGAAGAACAAATCTAGAGTGAAAGGAAACCTTGACGAACCACCATGTAGAAACTCCATGAAGAACTCCGGTAATAAAATTATGATAAAAATAAAGAGAAGTTGAAAACACAAGGTGAAGCCTTGTAATGATTTAGATGGATCTCCGTGGTGATATAGTTGTGAGAGCTTGGAACTCCGGGACAAAAGATGAGCAATCGAAACCAAGAATTTTGATGAACCTCCAGAATAAGTAATTAATCACTTGGATGAACAAGAATAAGAATTACATTATGCTTATCCTACACCAATTTAAATTGATGACAAGCAACGGATTTGGCATACTACTTATTCTCGTAGAAAGGATTAAGATAGATATTGCGCAACTTGGGAAGGTCTTCAACGAACCACCAGAAGGGTTGAAACAACGAATAATTTGATATGATTAACGAAGGAAGAAGAATCTTGAATGAACCACCATAATAATTAAAAACAATCAAGGAAAAGATAGCGAAACGCCGGGAAGAATTAGCACATGAATAATGATGCTTTATTAGAGAATATTTGGATGATGCACCGGTATGATTTAGAGAAACGAGAGTTGAAAGCTGAAATGAATAATTGTGAGATGATGGGCTCCGGAGAATCAAACTGAAAAGACTCATGAATTGCTCCGGAAGGGTGAAAAGGATTCTCGCAATCGAAAACAATTATGAGAGGATGGCAACAAGCTAGAACCACAATTCTTCAAGAGAATGGACCAAGATTTAAGAGAAACTCTTCTTCGGTTTTCAAGATCCGAGAATTACGATGAGAAACACCACCATAAATTGTTGAGATACTTCGGGATGAAAATTAGAAAAGGTTGAACCAGCGATGAAAAGAATGTGAAAGATCTTGGAGAAGGCATTTGACTGAAGATAACTCATTCTTACGTCAAACTTTGAAATGAATTTGAGACTAGCTCCGGAAGATAGAGGAGTCAGGTAAGATCCTGGGGGAAAAACCTGTGGGTTAGGGCCCACTCAAAAGATACACCGTTGAACGATTTAAAAGAGAGATTGCGCCAGTTGAATTAAATGGCTTGACTAAGATAACAACCTCTAAATAAGTTGAACGGATCTTGAATGACAAGACGAGCCTTCTGAGATGTATTCAACACTCCCGAACAAATGAATAGCGAGAAGTGAATGATATGAGGTGCACCGGCATGAGAAGGTATTTGAAACGAGGAAAAGGATATGATCAACAAAGATTGAATTGGATCCACTGGAGAAGAAAAGAGAATTAAGAATGATAACTTGTAGAGCATCTTCATGAGAATCACCGGATAAGAATATTGACGGAAAAGAATGTAGAGGCTTCCCATCAATAAAATGGATAGTTGATTAAGAAATCCGAGTCCTTAAAAAAAAAGGGGGGGGGGGGGGGAAAAACAAAGGCAACTTGGGGACAGGTGAAACGAACAACATTGGGAAAAATGAGAGGTGATCTTGCGGATGTTAAAATGATCGGATCCACTTGAAGAGAAAACACACCGGTTGAAAAGGATTGACATGACAATCTCAATTATCATGAAGGATTGGTATTCACATAGGAGTATGAGAACACCATTTTGGAAGGGTATGGAATCAACATTTGACTTTAAAGCAACTCGAATACCACAAATCAAAAGAAAACAAAGGATTGGCTTGCAGAATAAGCCAGAACAAACATATGATAGAGATTTCGTCTGAAGTTTTCGTGGTGGGGCCCACACGGGCTCAATCGTACAGCACCATCATGTACAAGGCAGTGCACATGACATACGAAGCGTCCCCGAGTCAGCATAGCCAAGGACTCTTTAAGACACAACGAGACCACTGTAAAACCAACCGTGGATAGGCGGACCAGTAGACGTCGAACCCCAATTTCATATCATACATCTGTCGGAAAGATATCCTAGGAGCTACTTGAATTCCCACTTATAAACTCCCGAAACTTTCTGGTTATGCAATCAGGTGTTGGGGATACAGGGGAAGCATAATATCTCACCCAAAACTAGCAATTCCTACATCTAGTTGTATCCATCCTTCAACACATAACCAAGAAACCTTCGGAAATTGTTTACCTCAACCTTCGAGAAGCATCCGTTATACGAGTTATGGCAATACTCCCGAACTCCCGCCCCAATACTGGGTGGCGTCGAGGTTATCTCACCAACAACTGCATAAAAGAGATTTTTGATGTCGACGAAACTCAGGTATTCCAGAACTGCAACGATAAAATTGTGACGACAACACCTCGGAGCTCAACTCCCCGGGACACTGCCACAACCCCTAAATGTCGGGAGGCACCAAGAACAATGTTCTCATCACAAAACCATCGAAACAATTCCAAGATACCTGCGTGATCCTAAAAAAATTGTGAAATTTGAGGAGAGAAGAGTCAAAACTCTATGTTAGGAGGCCTCACCAGAGCGACGAAGGGACTAAGGAATAAAAAGAATCCTACTCTTCGATATATATAATCCTATAAGACTCAAAACATTTTTCTAGACTCAACAACGCAAGTGATTCAATCAAGCAGGGGGCTCCTAAGTTGGGGAAGGCTCTGATTACCAACTTGTAAAACCCACGATGCGGCTATATCTCCCACGTGTCGGAGCACGACTTAGAGGCATAATCGCATTGTAGGCATGTCGCAAGAGGGGTAATATTTACACATCCCATGTACTGAATAAGAAAGAGATACAGAGTTGGCTTACAATTGCCACTTCACATAATACATAAATATAGCATTACATCATCCAGAATACAATCAAGGTCCGACTACGGAACCAAAATAAAGACAACCCCAAATGCATAAGATCCCCGATCGCCCAACTGGGCTCCACTACTGATCGTCTGGAAAGGAAACGTAGTAACGTCCTGAGTCCTCGTCGAACTCCCACTTGAGTTCTGTCGCATCCCTGGAATGGCATCATCAGCACCTGCATCTGGTTTTTGGAGGTAATATGTGAGTCACGGGGACTCAACAATCTCACACCCGCGAGATCAAGACTATTTAAGCTTATGGGTAGGAGAGGGGTAATGAGGTGGAGCTGCAGCAAGCGCTAGCATATATGGTGGCTAACTTACGCAAATAAGAGCGAGAAGAGAAGCAAAGCACGGTCGTGAACTAGAAGTGATCAAGAAGTGATCCTGAAACTACTTACATTCAAGCATAACACAAGAACCGTGTTCACTTCCCGGACTCCGCCAGAAAGAGACCATCATGGCTATACACGCGGTTGATGCATTTTAATTAAGTTAAGTTTCAAGTTTTCTACAACCGGACATTAACAAATTCCCATCTGCCCATAACCGCGGGCACGGCTTTCGAAAGTTCAAAACCCTGCAGGGGTGTCCCAACTTAGCCCATCACAAGCTCTCACGGTCAACGAAGGATATTCCTTCTCCCAGGAAGACCCGATCAGGCTCGGAATCCCGGTTACAAGACTTTTCGACAATGGTAATACAAGACCAGCAAGACCGCCCGATGCGGCGACATCTCGATAGGAGCTGCACATATCTCGTTCTCAGGGCAACACCGGATGAGCGCTCCGTACAACTAAAACCAGCCCTCAAGTTTCCCCGAGGTGGCACTGCAAAGGACTCTAGTTCGAACCAACACTTAGACAAGCACTGGCCCGGGGGGGCTCAAAATAAAGATGACCCTCGAGAGCGCGACTCCCAAGGGAAAAGTACGGGGTGGTGAGGCAAATGGTAAAACCAAGGTTGGGCCTTGCTGGAGGAGTTTTATTCAAAGCAAACTGTCAAGGGATCCCCAAAACACCCAACCGTGTAAGGAACGCAAAATCAAGGAACATAACACCAGTATGATGGAAACTAGGGCGGCAAGAGTGGAACAAAACACCAGGCATAAGGCCGAGCCTTCCACCCTTTACCAAGTATATAGATGCATTAATTAAAATAAGAGATATTGTGATATCCCAAAAAATCCATGTTCCAACATGGAACAAACTCCATCTTCACCTGCAACTAGCAACGCTATAAGAGGGGCTGAGCAAAGCGGTAACATAGCCAAACAACGGTTTGCTAGGAAAGGTGGGTTAGAGGCTTGACATGGCAATATGGGAGGCATGATAAAGCAAGTGGTAGGTATCACGCCATAGCAATAGATCGAGCAACTAGCAAGCAAAGATAGAAGTGATTTCGAGGGTATGGTCATCTTGCCTGAAATCCCGCAAGGAAGAAGAACGAGTCCATGAAGAAGACAAACGGACGAAGTCGAACGGATCCTCACAAACGCGACATTATCGGAACTAACCCGAAGAGGCAACACCGGAAAGAAGCAAATGACATAGTGAACAACCACCACAGAAACATGGCATGATGCACAACCAAGTATGACGCATGTCCGGTTTAATGAAGCATGGCATGGCAAAGTGCACAAACAATCCTACAAATTAAGTGGAGCTCAATATGCAACTCCGTTGCATAGTGACGAAACACCACGTGACTTATTTAGTTCTCTCTCATTTATGTACTCAACAATATTAAATGTTGGTTAGCATGGCAAGAGGTGAAGCATAAATAAAACTACCTATCTAGGCAAGTTTAAATGAGGCCGGAACAACAAACAACAAGTCCGAAAACTCCTCATGTGCATATTTTAAGGTTTGGTACTGTTCTGCCCTAAACACAATTTTATAGTTGTTAAACATGCAAATCAATGTCACCATGTTAAACTAGGAAAAATTCTACCCCATTTACGTATAAAGATTAATTAAATCCGAGCTACAGTTAATTAGTTATGAATTAAATCATTTTAGCATGTTATTTAAGCAAATTAAAGCAAACGTCATTTTAAACATTTTAAACATGGAAGAAAGTGGCATATTATGAAACTAGGCAAAATTCTAAGCAAGTTACATGTATAAAACATTTTAATATGATGCACAGTTGATGAGTTTTTATATGCATGAAGTGCAAGGGTTTTTCTGCAAATCCGTAAATCCCTGGATATTTAGCAAATTCGCTGAACTGAAGAAAAAACAGATCTGGGCCCAAAGCGGAGATCAGGACTAGGGCGCGGGGAGCTGCTCACAACGGGCCTCGAGGCCTTGGAGAGGGACGCAGGCAGGCCTGGCAGGCGAGCGGGGAAAAGACCAGCTCGGGGTTGCGGCCGATGCAACTGGACGCGGTCAACGCACCCCGGGCGAGCGCTCATCCTGCTGCTCGAAGCAGAGGATGTAGAGGCCATGTCGTGAACTTGGCGGCAGGAACGGGATATGGCAGCAGGGCGGCGATGGGTCTTCGGGGTCAGCCAGTTCGCCGGCGGCTTGCCGGAGTTGGCCGGAATAATGACGAGGTGGCGAGGCAAGGGAGGCAGGCGCGCGTGCGTTCGAAGCTGATGAGGCTGGTGGCGCCGGTCGACGGGGTCAACAAGGTAGCGGCATGGCGTCAGGAGCTTGCGGCTACGTCGACGGAGCAAGCAGCAGCCACAGCGGCGCTGAGGACCTCAAGGCCGAGCCCAGGCCATGGCGCTTGGGGGCCCTTTGGTGACATCGAAGACGGGCAGCAGCGCTCCTGGTCGCAGCAGTGGACGGCGGACGAGCTTGAGGAGGCGGCGCTGAAGATCCGCGGCGGCGGTGCTGGGACTCCGGCGAGGAGGGCAAGGCGGAGGGAGAAGGGAGGCTCAGGCCGGCCAACGCTTGATGCGGATCCTGGCACAGAAAGCAAACGCATGGAGAGGGAGAAGGATTAGAGAGAGAGCACGGGAGAGAAAATAAAGGGAAAGGAGGAGGAGAAAAACGAGACGGCGACCTGACAGCATGCACCGACGAGGCGAGGAGGAGGCCGGGGTCCATCTGGAGGCTTCCATGGCGCTGGTCTCCGAGGAGGCCGGTCCGACGAGGCACAACGGGCGAAGGTGGGGTGCACAGGAGGAGCAAGACGCGTGGTTGGGTGGATCGATGGATTTGAAGATTATGGTGGTGGCTGACTGGTGAATCGGGAGGAGGCTGCAGGATTGGATCGAGGGGAAGCCTCGAGTGCTGGTTGGGCCATTGGGGAAAACGATGGAGGTAGGTGGGTGGATCAGGAGGGATCCCGAGGAAGATGGCGGCGGAGTGGGAAGGATGGGACAAGGTGCCTAGAATTTAGGGTTTGTCTAGTTTATAAAGCAAATGGATCTAAAAGCAGACTAATGGAAGCCCTTTGATCTAAAACGGACGGCTAAAAAATAGGTTAGGAAGTCTAAATAAGAAAACGGTCATGTTTTGTAGATGTTTGGGGATGATCCGGACCCATCGGTCACGACTGCTCGGGTCGGGTCTGGGACAGTTTCGGACATGCACGAGAGCGGGTTTGTGCACTGAGCAAAGAGGGGTTTTCGGACCGTGCGATTGCATCGGACGGCTCCGGATGCGAAAGGGGTAGGTGGTTGGACTAGGTGGGCTGTGGCAAGGCTGAGAGGAGATAAGAGAGAGAGAGGGCCCGGCAACAGTTTTCGGAGACCGGAAACGTCGGATGTTAGACCGGCTATACTGCTGCTATAGTTATCCGTTGGGGCATCAAACGAACTCCGAATGCGATGAAACTTGGCAGGTGACCTATTGACAACAAAACAACACCGCACGCCAACTTTCAGCCCATTTCGAGAACATTTTCCGGCCACTTATAAAATACTATTTCGGACGTGCCGTGGGCGCGTGCAAGTCTGTCTGGGCTCAGAACCTACAACGGAGAGAACGAGGAGACCCGCATGAATGCAAGTTTTGAAAACATGATGATGTAATGCACATGATGACATGATGAAATGCAACACGCAAGCAAATGACATGGCAACGCCGGCGAATAACTGGAAAATATCTGGCACAACAGACTCGGGGCGTCACACTCACTTACCCCTTCGTGGCCCTAGACTATATATACTCCTCCACCTCCACCATTTGAGGGTCAGCAAAGTAGTAGCTCATTAGAGATAGAGCTCTGCTCATCCATTATGGATCTACTCCACGAGAGAGACCGCGGCCCCTCTTTGGAGAAGATCCATCTTGGATTCAAAACCCCTCACGGGAAGATCCCTTGTGGATTCAAGACCTCCTTACGGAGAAGAACCGGTTACCCCATGTATCGTCCTTTGTTGGATTTGGATCGTGTATCTCTTTGTGTTTCAAGGATCTAGCACATGTGTGACTAAATCTTGTTGGTTTGAGTGATTCTCTCATGTTTCCTATTCTGTTTCCCCTCGTGATTCCCCTCGTGTTCGTCGTGTTCTTCGCGGGATCCGCTCCTTTCGTGAAAGATGGGTCACTTAGGGTTCCACCCTACATCATCTGGTCTCGGTCGATCGTTCGGTTGCTGAAGAGTTCCTCAGCTATAGCTGTTCTGGCAGGCTGAACCTCCAGGCGTCGGACATCTGGTAAGGACCGGTCGTCCGGTGGCTGTGACTTGTTGTCAGCCCTTTCTCTTATTCCTCGCGCTTAGTGTCCTCGCCGTCTTGTCTAATGCTCCTGGCTGATCCATGGCCTTCCTCCTGGTCCCTGGACATGCATAGCTCACACGTTTGAGGTAGTAGCCATGTCTCACATGTAGAAAGTGAAGGTTCGGTGAGGAGCGAGTTAACCTTGTGTCCAATGGCGTATGTTCGAGGTCTCGTCTTATGTACCCTTGGGTCATGGGGAGTGGTCGAAGTGGACATGGGGATGATCGTAGGATGCTCTGCATCAGTGTGCGGTTGGTCATCTCCGTTTGGTCGTCGGTTTGTGGATGGTACGCCATGGAGAAGAGTAGCTTGATTCCAAGCTTGGCGCATAGGGTCTTCCAAAAGTAGTTTAGGAACTTGATGTCGCGGTCCGAGACAATCGTCATTGGCACTCCATGTAGACGCAATATTTCCCTACAAAAGAGATTGGCAACAAGTGAAGCATCGTCTATCTTGTTGCATGGTATAAAATGTGCCATCTTAGAGAATCAGTCCACAACAACAAATACCAAATCCTTTCCATTCCTAGTCGTAGGCAATCCAAGTACAAAATCCATGCTAATATCTTCCCATGGTTGATATGGAATTGGGAGAGGCATGTAAAGGCCATGTGATAGAGGCGAAGGTGTCCCGATGTTTCGATGATATAGATATTGTTTTCTGTGGGAGTCGACTTTGACGATCCGACTAGGAACGTGCGAGGACGTCGCGCCTTAGCAATCGCTAAACCAACTTCTGATGGTTATTGACCACGCCGGAGCATGATCAACCTGACCACGAGGGTCTATTTCCTGCGAGCAAACGAAGAACAAGCAAGAAACTGAGATTGCAATCTGGATATTGCGAATTAAAGAGGAAAGCTTTATTAATGAAGGTGAGCTTCTATGACGTCTTGGTCTGGTAGTTGGACACAAACGAAGTACGCAAAGTTGCAGCTATGGCGAACTTTTAATCTAAACAAAACCCAAAGTCTAAACGACGCCCTAAGGGTTGTATATATGGAGGAAGAGGGGGGAATTTCGTGGCCCTTGGAGGAGGGGTCCAAAACCAACCCTAACTCTTGTTTCCCCACACATACGCACTCTAAAAACAACCTATACTTAAGTGTTTCGAAAATACATGGGCCTGGCCCAATAATAAGGTGAAGCAACACCTAGAATAGCCTCTAGACAAAATTTATGAAGTGGCATCTTGTATATTTCATCCAAGGCTTCATGCACTCCTTATGGTGGCTTCAAAGTCCTAGAATCATCACTTGTAACTCCGTTCTGGATCCCCTTGCGCATGCCATCATCTCCATGCTTGGTCTTGCTCCAGGGTTCATCCCTCTTATCCATGCCAGGCCCTTCATTTGTAAGGAAAACAAATGTATCCAATTTAGGCAGCATCATATTCTCATGAACATTAGAATCATTACTAAGAAACGAAAGTACCTGATAATTTAATTGGCGTGCGCGAGCTCTAGTAATTGGTCCAGTATGTATAGCAGCAGGGGCTATGGGTGTAACAATGTTATTGATGTCCTCATCATCATCCCCTTCTTGAAATGAAGTCATCCTCGATGAAAGCTGATCTTCCTCACCCAAATAAGGCTTCAAATCTGCAATGTTAAAAGTGGGACTAACCCCAAAATCTGCAGGCAGCTCAAGTTTATATGCATTATAATTTATTCTCTCTAACACCTTAAAAGGACCATCAACACGTGGCATTAGCTTTGATTTGCACAAATTAGGAAATTTATCCTTACGCAAATGTAACCAAACAAGATCTCCAAGTGCAAACACAACATGTTTCCTACCCTTATCTCTAGCAAGTTTATATTTAGCATTCATACGCTCAATGTTTTCCTTAGTTAACTCATGCATTTTTAAAATGAATTCAGCACGTTCTTTAGCATCAAAATTAACCTTCTCTGAAGATGGAAGACGCAACAAATCAATAGGTGCACGAGGTAGGAAACCATACACAATTTCAAAAGCGCACATCTTAGTAGTAGAATGCAATGAACGATTATAAGCAAATTCAATATGAGGCAAGCATTCTTCCCACATTTTCTTATTATTCTTCAAAACAGCCCTAAGCATAGTAGACAATGTTCTATTGACTACTTCATTGTGTCCATCAGTTTGGGGGTGACAAGTAGTACTAAAAAGCAGTTTAGTCCCCAATTAGCCCATAAACATCTCCAAAAGTGGCTAAGAAATTTAGTATCATGATCAGAAACAATAGTATTTGGCACACCATGCAAGCGAATAATTTCACGAAAGAACAAATCAGCAACATTAACATCATCATCGCTTTTATGACATGGTACAAAGTGTGCCATTTTCGAGAACCTATCCACGACAATGATATCCCTCCCCTTCTTTGTTCGAGGTAAACCTAAAACAATGTCCATAGATATATCCTCCCAAGGAACACTAGGTACAGGCAAAGGCATATATAAACCATGAGGATTGAGTCATGACTTAGCTTTTTGACATGTAGTGTAGCAAACAACAAAATGCTCAACATCCCGTCTCATCTTTGGCCAAAAGAAATGTGTAGCAAGTATATCCTCCGTCTTCTTGACGCCAAAGTGTCCCATTAATCCTCCTCCATGCGCCTCCTGCAACAACAAAAGATGAACGGAGCTAGCTGGAATGCACAGCTTGTTAGCACAAAACACAAATCCATCATTACGAATGAACTTGTTCCAAGTTCTCCCTTCCTTACAATTCTGCAATACATCTTTAAATTCAGCATCATGCATATACTGATCTTTGATGGTCTCCAAACCAAATACTTTAATGTCAAGTTGTGAAAGCATAGTATAACGACGAGACAAAGCACCACCAATAATGTTTTCTTTACCCTTCTTGTGTTTAATGACATAAGGGAAAGCTTCAACGAATTCAACCCATTTAGCATGTCTACGGTTCAGTTTTGCTTGACTTTTAATGTGTTTCAAAGATTCATGATCAGAATGTATAACAAATTCCTTGGGCCATAAATAATGTTGCCATGTTTCTAAGGTCCGAACAAGAGCATATAATTCTTTATCAGAAGTAGAATAGTTCAGACTAGGCCCACTCAATTTTTCAGAAAAGTATGCAATAGGTTTGCCATCTTGTAATAACACACCTCCTAATCCAATTCCACTAGCATCACATTCAAGCTCAAAAGTCTTATTAAAATCAGGAAGTTAGAGTAAAGGAGCATGTGTCAACTTATCTTTCAATATCGTGAAGGCTTCTTCCTGTGCGGTACCCCAAACAAAAGGCACATCCTTATTTGTAAGCTCGTTGAGAGGTGCAGCAATGGTGCTGAAATCTCTCACAAAACGCCTATAGAAACCAGCGAGGTCAAGGAAACTCCCCACTTGTGTGACCGTTTTGGGCTGCGGCCAACTCTCAATAGCTTCAATCTTGGCTTTATCAACTTCAATTCCCTGTGGAGTAACAACATAGCCAAGGAAAGATACTCGGTCGGTGCAAAAGGTGCACTTTCCAAGGTTACCAAACAAATGTGCATCACGTAGAGCAATAAAAACAGTACGTAAATGTTCCAAATGTTCCTCCAAAGATTTCCTATAAATCAGTATATCATCAAAATAGACTACCACAAATCGTCCAATGAAAGCACGTAAAACTTCGTTCATTAACCTCATGAAAGTACTAGGTGCATTAGTTAACCCAAAAGGCATGACTAACCACTCATATAATCCAAACTTAGTTTTAAATGTTGTTTTCCATTCATCTCCCAATTTCATATGAATTTGATGGTATCCACTACACAAATCAACTTTGGCGAATATTGTATAGCCACTCAATTCATCAAGCATGTCTTCTAGCCTAGGAATAGGATGGCGATAACGAACAGTAATATTATTAATGCCTCTACAATCAACACACATACGCGACGTACCATCCTTTTTCGGCACTAAAATGATAGGAACAGCACAAGGACTAAGGGATTCACATATATAACCTTTGTCGAGCAGCTCCTTTACTTGACGCATAATCTCCTTCGTCTCCTCTATATTGGTACGGTATGGCGCACGGTTGGGTAATGATGCACTGGGAATTAAGTCAATTTGATGCTCAATCCCTCGAATAGGTGGTAATCCTGGTGGCACATCTTGTGGAAAGACGTTAGCGAACTCCTGCAAAATGTTAGTGACAGCAGGAGGCAAAGAGGAAGGCACGTCCTCGAATGAAAATAATGCCTCTTTGCAGACAAAAGCATAGCAAACAGATTTGCTAAAATCTAGATCCTCTAGAGTCGACCTGCAGGCATGCAAGCTTGAGTATTCTATAGTCTCACCTAAATAGCTTGGCGTAATCATGGTCATAGCTGTTTCCTGTGTGAAATTGTTATCCGCTCACAATTCCACACAACATACGAGCCGGAAGCATAAAGTGTAAAGCCTGGGGTGCCTAATTAGCTCTATTAATATCATCTTTCAAAATGGATTCAGGAGTCATAGGAAGCAAAGTAATATGGCTATCCTTATGAACAAGAGTATACTGATTATTTCTACCATGGTGTACAGAATTTTTATCAAATTGCCATGGTCTACCAAGTAATAAGGAACATGCTTGCATGGGTACCACATCACAATCAACATAATCAGCATATGTAGAG